>NW_026733357.1:0-176769 GCF_028476545.2 Physella acuta
ACTCCACTTCTTCATCCACTACTTACTTCAGCACACAGCATTCCTCCAAATCCACTCCACACCCTGCCTCCACCCCACAACTCCACCCCACCCCCTGCCTCCAACTCCACAACTCCACCCCACCCCCTGCCTCCAACTCCACAACTCCACCCCACCCCCTGCCTCCAACTCCACAACACCCCCACCCCCTGCCTCCAACTCCACTCCACCCCACCCCCTGCCTCCAACTCCACAACCTCCACCCCACCCCCTGCCTCCAACTCCACAACTCCACCCCACCCCCTGCCTCCACTCCACAACTCCACCCCACCCCTGCCTCCAACTCCACTCCACCCCACCCTCTGCCTCCAACTCCACAACTCCACCCCACCCCCTGCCTCCAACTCCACAACTCCACCCCACCCCCTGCCTCCAACTCCACAACACCCCACCCCCTGCCTCCAACCACTCCACCCCACCCCCTGCCCTCCAACTCCACAACTCCACCCCACCCCCTGCCTCCAACTCACAACTCCACCCCACCCCCTGCCTCCAACTCACTCCACCCCACCCTCTGCCTCCAACTCCACAACTCCACCCCACCCCCTGCCTCCAACTCCACTCCACCCCACCCCCTGCCTCCAACTCCACAACTCCACCCCACCCCCTGCCTCCAACTCCACAACTCCACCCCACCCCCTGCCTCCAACTCCACAACTCCACCCCATCCCCTGCCTCCAACTCCACAACTCCACCCACCCCCCTGCCTCCAACTCCACAACTCCACCCCACCCCCTGCCTCCAACTCCACAACTCCACCCCACCCCCTGCCTCCAACTCCACAACTCCACCCCACCCCCTGCCTCCAACTCCACAACTCCACCCCACCCCCTGCCTCCAACTCCACAACTCCACCCCACCCCCTGCCTCCAACTCCACAACTCCACCCCACCCCCTGCCTCCAACTCCACAACACCCCACCCCCTGCCTCCAACTCCACAACTCCACCCCACCCCCTGCCTCCAACTCCACAACTCCACCCCACCCCCTGCCTCCAACTCCACAACACCCCACCATACCATTTGCCTCCAACTCTACCCCATCTTCCTACCTACAACAACAACACAAGTAATTTTCTACCAACACAACAAACAAGTGCATGACGTCATAGCTTTTGTTTTTCAGACAACCACTCCGTCAATGATCAATGCTTGATGTTTTGTTTTTAATTATTTAATCCGCGTGCTTCGTGCACGCGTTCAGTTAAAGAAAAGTTTCTAGCCTTATGATACGGGGTATTAAACCATCAGGATATTCTGAGGGAGCGGGGATGGGTGGGTGGGGAGGGGGGGTTAATTAATGATAGGACCGAAAGGATAGGTGGGGGGAGTTGGTAATTAATGAATGATACGATTAATGGGGGAGGGGAGTTGGTAATTAATTAATCGTAAGAAGGTAGAGGGCAAGGGAAGAAAAAAAATAAAAGACTAGTTTATAATTAATTATTAATTAGTTTGGTTCACTCTGTGAATGGAAATGTTGATGTGTAGGTGTTTTCTCATAGTTCTAATAGCCAAACATTGTTTCTATCCGGCATCTCTAGTCGTTGGGTGTTGTGGGGGGGGGGGGGGTGGGGGGTGGAGAGAGAGATTAGGGACTAAATCGAAAATGTATTAACTTACTTTAGAAAATATGTACTTTAATCATCGCTTCCCCCTTTCCTCGAAGTTTTGAGTACTTTACCACCCCCCTCCCAACCCCCACTCACACCCACCTAACCCCCTCCGTAGAATAATGTCTGGAGAGGATTTTTTAAAGTCTGTGTCGATCCTGGTCATAGTGTCCGCACCGTAGGTCAAACTAATCAGTTGTCTGCCATTCCCACTGGAATCGTGCATTCTAAAATAAAATCAAACGTATAAAATGTTAAAGAAACCAGATTTTTAAGCAATATTCAACCTAAAATAAATGTAACATAAAATGTTAAAGCAACCAGATTTTAAGCAATATACAACCTAAAATAAATGTAACATATACAATGTTAAAGAAAACATATTTTTAAGCAATATTCAACCTAAATGAATGAAGTACAAAATGTTAAAGAAACAAGCTTTTTAAGCAATATACAACCTAAAATAAATGTAACATATACAATGTTAAAGAAACCAGATTTTTAAGCAATATTCAACCTAAATGAATGAAGTACAAAATGTTAAAGAAACAAGCTTTTTAAGCAATATACAACCTAAAATAAATGTAACATATAAAATGTTAAAGAAACCAGATTTTTAAGCAATATACAACTTACAATCTATAAAGTACAAAATGTTAAATTAACCAGATTTTAAGCAATCGACTGGATCGTGTAAAATAGTACGCTGTTGTGTATACAGTGTATTTTTTTAATGGTTTTAAAATTAAATTTTTTGTTAAATAAAACGAGATTAATTCCCGTTTTGAAACCTAAACATCTTTCTTTAAAAGGGGTCAGGGAGGTGATAAATAAATTGCATAGAATTTAAACGGGTGTAACTTATACATTTTAAATATTGTGCTTTCTACCTGGTCGAACAATGGACTAGGTAAACATAAAACAGGTATGACAGTAATATATTTACCTGGTGTATGTTAAATAATGTTCGGATCTGTTTTACATGTAGGCCTATAGCCCAAGCTTGACACAAACGACGGGTATACCGTGACATAGACGAATGACCCTTGTTAATGAGTACAAGCGGTGAATCAGCAGGTTAAGTCCTGATTGAAACTTTTCTTAACAAAAACCTCTTGAGATTCACCACACAACATAGCAATAAAATGTCCGTTTAAACCATGTTTTCTTGTTTTTTTTTTTAAATCCAATTTTTTTTTTTCTGATTTAAAAGTCGTGTTCAAATAGGCAAGTCATTAAATTTGTTTTTACTCCACACGCTTACGTCGGTAACATTACCTGGCAACTAGGGGGGAAGCCGGAAGTTCATCGCAGACACTCTTTTCACGAGCTGTTTGCTGAGCTATTCTGATAGGTTTTAGCATGAGGTGTTTAGATGTAGGGCTCTCTAGTTTATTTCAATAAATTTACCAGTACTCCGTAGGTTTTTTTTAGTTTATGTCCAGAGTGTTTAAATGCCAAGTTTAGATACAGAGTGTTTTAAATGCCAAGTTTAGATCCAGAGTGTTTAAATGCCAAGTTTGGATCCAGAGTATTTAAATGCCAATTTTAGTATCCAGACCGTTTGGATGCACTAGCCAAACGCGTTATAATGGTTTTTTTTACCATAGATCTCGCATGTGTGTTTATGGGGAGAAGAGCATATTAGATTATACGAAAAGGAGCAACATGGTATCATATTGTGTAGTATTATAGTGCAATTATAGTGTAATACATGCTAAGCAACATTTCCTTTGAAGCTCTTTGCACTAAATTTAGCGAGAGTTCTGTTACTAGACGTGTTGGTTTCTTTTAGTTATGTGTGTGTATGTTATTTTTTTAGCGGGGTGGGGGGGGGGCTACATTTGAAAACCACAAGCTATATATGGGGTAATGTGTGAAAGGTCTTTATAAATGTATCTTACTGCCCGCATTATAAATATATATTTTTTTTAAAATAAAGCATGTAATTTTATTTTTGCTCTTTTTAACCATCTACTTAGCTGTGTGCACATAAAGCAACCATCCCCGAACAGTTATTTAATAGTTCATTGAGGCCAAATTTAGATGCAGTTTTTCTGAACCATTCAGTTAGCTGTGTGCACAGAAAGCAGCAGTCCCCGAACAGTTTTTCTGAACCATTCAGTTAGCTGTGTGCACATAAAGCAACCATACCCGAACAGTTCTTCTGAACCATCTAGTTAGCTGTGTCCACATAAAGCAACTAGATCTATCCCCGAACAGTTCTTCTGAACCATTCAGTTAGCTGTGTCCACATAAAGCAACTAGATCTATCCCCGAACAGTTCTTCTGAACCATTCAGTTAGCTGTGTGCACATAAAGCAACTAGATCTATCTCCAAACAGTTCTTTTGAAATCTTTTCAAGTCCCGGAAGTTGCCGGGCGACCTCTGGAGAGGGACAGCCGTCTGCTTCTGTTTTGTTCAGGTGCATTGGCTTATGTCACCGGTCCACGTCGTTGTACCGTCTGCTGAAATCTAGGTCAAGGCCAGTGTCAGCGCGATCTTTGAAATGGTGTGACAGGATTAAGTGTAATCAAAAAGACGGTCTAAACACGGCTTAGAGAATTAATTCCTATAATTATTTTAAGCCTTTAAATGTGCTTTTATAAAAAAAAAGTCAATATACGCGGTAGAAAATATTTATTTTTAACAAAGCTAACATTATTTTTTTATTTTAAGAAGCTTACGCACTTGTTTAAAAATAATATCTAGAAATCTAAAATCAAATTTAAAAAAAAAATTAAAGAAATAAAAATAAAAATTAGATAAATATTATTTAGACATTTATTTTCAATTTAAAAAAAACCTGTCTGTCCTTCGATTCGGTGTTTTCGTCAGAGAGACAAGATGAAAATATCGGTGGGCAGATGAGGAGAAATTGGTATTGACGAGCGAAGACGTCTTGGAAGCCTCGCTTTCAATCCTCTAATGGCAGACCTGACGTCCCACTCCTCTGTAAAAACGTCACAGACGTTTCGCCCTCGCCCACATGTCTCTCCCCCCCTCCCCGACATTTCTAGCGTCTAGAGTTTATTTCTATTCAGGTTAAAATAACAATTCGATTGTCCGAATTTTTAAAAGTAAATAAATATCAAGGCTGTGGACTTAATCCATGGTTCAGACAACTTACAGATTCAAGGAATATTTTGGCTTTATAAAGGAATAATTAATTACTTAAAACGTTGTACCAGGGTGTGTTACGGCTTACAAAAATGCTAATCTGAAAATCTCGATTTTGAATCATCGGTTCGAATCTGTAAGATGTTCTTGAGTACACTCAGCTCTGATGGGTACCTAACTGCTAGGGAAACTGAGGCGGATGCTCATAGTTCTAAACACACTATCCTTTCAAATGGCGAGGGTTAATGAAATTAATGCACTCTACTTCATCTGCCCCATGTGTCTTGGACTCAAGACTTTCGGGTTATCAATAGTAAGCTCTACCATTCGACAACTCCTTCGTTTAGTACCATGTTAGGGTAAAGTTAGTATGAGTAAAACAGATTGAAAAGCGTGATGTCAAAGACTTTTTTGCAGACTAGAAAACAATTTACCAGACGATTTACTCTCTTCTCTTGCACTACATTTTTTTTAACAATTCGCATAGTAAAAGTATTTATAACCAAACTACCCATAAACCACCATAGTAATTTTAATCAAAGTAATAAAACAAGGTATTTTTATCAGCCTTACAACCAACAAAATAAAGTATTTTTAATCAAACTAGCAAACTTAAAAATAACTAAAAGTATCATTTTTTTCAATCTTCTAATTAACCTACACTAAGTTAAACTTTAATCTAGCCTGTTAAAAGCGAGACAATTATTTAGTACAGCGGCAACCGAAAAATCGATTTCCATCTCCACTCCTAAAATAACTTTGTCTGTAACAGTTTTTTAACTCTCGTGACGTTAAGCTCACAGACTCGTAACAAACTGTAACTTCCCTGTTTTATCGCGTTACTTGAGCCAGCAGTAAAACAAAAACCTGACCACTTCCGGTCGCTAAAACTCATTAAAATTTAATTTTACTTAACAGGACAGAGAAAGCGAAAAGAACCATGACACGAAAAGTGTTTGGAAACTTTAAAATTGACAAGAAACGACCTTGGATTTTACTTTTGTTTTTTGTTAGCCTGGGAGATTTCGAAATGTTTAGTCGGGGAGATTTACTTGAAACATTCTAAAATTTATATCCGGTACTTTAGGGGACTGGGTAGTTTGGGGGGAGAGAGTATGGTTGCTAATTCTAAAAGTTCCGAGTTCGAACCCCAAGTAGCCGAGGCTTGTTAGTTGGGGACAGCAACCCTTCTAGAAAAAAATAATCTAAAATCAAACAATTGATTAGACTAGTCTATGAATGGACAAAGGCTAGTGAAGCAAATCCAGAAAATATTCAGACTTAGGTCGGTTTCAAGTAAGTAGACTCCGACTTCACCCAGCTGTAATGGGTACCTACCTGACGTTAGGGAAAGTACAGACGGTTAGGCATAGTGCTGACACTACTATCCCTTCATATGCCGAGGTTTCAGAAACAGGTGAGCTCTACTTCACTTGCCCCATGGACGGTCGAATTCTAAAAGGAAACCATCAGTTTGGTTACGTCTTAAGATAGCTCATATTTCATGACAAAAGGTAAAGTTGGGTTAGGATAACGGATCTAGAGGTTTGTTAGAAAACTGACGATTTTAAAACAAAACTTCACCAAAGTTCATCGTCTATGACTGAAGCCTATGGTGGGTTGTTAAACATGAGAAAGAGATGAGTCTGATTGTATGGTGTGTTGGGAAAAAGTTGAAAAGCGTGGTTGCGCTTGGTAGGTAATATACCACACACTGTGATCTTGTTTCTGTGCGAGTGTGTTTATGTCTCTCTCTCTCTCTCTCTCTCTCTCTCTCTGTGTGTGTGTGTGTGTGCGTGCATGTGTGTATAGTATAGACACTTCCCAAACGTGCTTCTGACGACGCCATTGTAAACAAATCAATGCCTAACACGGCATCGAACCCGCCCCGGACACCACTAGAAAAGTCCAATAAGCCGAGCCTAAGGCCGTGAACTCTGGTCCACTGAACACATCCGTCCAACAAATACCAGATCGGACTCGATTCCCGGGACTTCTTGATCCACCAATCAATGGCCTTGTTGTTGTCTGGGATTGGCCAATCGTTATCCGTTTTGTTGTGGTGAGGCCTCCAGCTTTGACCCGCCGCTCTACAATCGAAGCAGGGATTTCCAGATGGGACTTTGTTATTCTGCGGCGATGATTGATACCTTTTGAAGAGCGACTCGGCTTCACCACGCTGGACCTATTTACTTTCGTCTCCTCGGTTTTTGATCTGCTTTCATCTCCGTGATTAAGTTTCTTGCCTGATTGTTTAAGACTTCTAAAGTATTATTTTTTTTGTTTTCATTATCGAGTCCGCTTCTTGTAAACTTTGTTTTATCAAAATAAAACTTGGGATACCAAAGTAAAGATTATTCTAGAATTTCGAAAATAGCCGTGTTTGACCGAATTTTATTTTTGGCAGATGAAGTAGAGTACATCTGTTTAAGTTAACTTTTTAATGTAAGTGTTGGATTGGCAGTGACGAAAATTGGTTAAATAATTCCATAACCACGTTTATTTTTATATATACATAATTTATATCTCAATTTAATCTGGATGAAAAGCGATGAAAACGTAAAAAACAAATTTTACTAAATATTATGATAATGAAACATCGTATACGAGTTGGTAAACTGAATAGAAGATGACTAGTCTTAAAGCCTCACGACTAGTATTTAGCTAACAAAACAAAGAGAAAATCTGCAGTCTCCATAATATGTAATGTAGTATAATCTTGTCCACCTAGTTAGATTTGTCCCTGTATGAAGAAAATTGTTTTTTAGTAAACAGTCGTGGATCTATGATGGCAATATTCTGTACGATTTTAAATAGAATTCACTCATACAATTAGTTTTCGTTTTTTTTTGTAAAGACTTTAAATACATTTCTGGCGTGGAAAATACATCGGTAAATATACACACACGATACAGATTCACACTACAGTTCACACCAAAATACACACGCTACAATACAAATACAAAATACAAACTTGACCTCCATATAAAAACAGATATAAACACACCGTATAATAAAATCAACAATAACGAGCATTCTGCAAAACACCAGTGTACATAAATTTTACAAACAGACGTGAATACAAACACAAAGTTATACAAACAGGATACTGCTAACACCATGATATAAATATTCTAGAAAAAAAACCAAAACACAAACATCCCACAACAGAAAATTAAAATACAAACATATAGACGGTACAAACATCAAATACAAACACGCCACAACACAAACATCACATACAAACACAGACAACACAATCATCAGATACAAACACAGACAACACAATCATCAGATTCAAACACACAGACAATACAATCATCACATACAAACACAGACAATACAATCATCAGATACAAACACAGACAACACAATCATCACATACAAACACAGACAATACAATCATCAGATACAAACACAGACAACACAATCATCAGATACAAACACAGACAACACAATCATCAGATACAAACACAGACAACACAATCATCAGATACAAACACAGACAACACAATCATCAGATTTAAACGAAGACAATACAATCATCACATACAAACACAGACAATACAATCATCACATACAAACACAGACAATACAATCATCACATACAAACACAGACAATACAATCATCAGATACAAACACAGACAACACAATCACCAGATACAAACACAGACAACACAATCACCAGATACAAACACAGACAATACAATCATCAGATACAAACACAGACAACACAATCACCAGATACAAACACAGACAACACAATCACCAGATACAAACACAGACAATACAATCATCAGATACAAACACAGACAACACAATCATCCGATACAAACACAGACAACACAATCATCAAATACAAACACACGGACGGTACAACCACTTGATATTAAAAGCATCGCCGAATAATCATAACTCAAAGTATTGATTTTTTCACTTCTGTTCCCTGCATGGTCCAGCAGGGCGCCAAGGGAAGTGCATCAAGCACAGTTATAAATAGACTGGTATTGGTATAACGTTCACAGTTATAGACTGGTATTGGTATAACGTTCAGTTATAAATAGACTGGTATTGTTATAAGGTTCACTTTGTTGTAACGCTCAGTCTATAAATAGACTGGTATTGTTATAACGCTCAGTTATAAATAGACTGGTATTGTTATAACGCTCAGTTATAAATAGACTGGTACTGTTATAACGTTCATAGCTATAAATAGACTGGTAACGTTATAACGTTCAGATATAAATAGACTGGTATTGTTATAACGATTAGTTATAGACTGATATTGTTACAATGTTCACAGCTATAAATAGACTGGGTTTGTTATAATGTTCACAACAATATAAAGAGAAGTGTTACTGTAATCACAAGCACAGTTATAAAGAGTTTTGTAACTAAAATTACTGCACTTTTATAAATAGCTTCAATCAAACCATTTACAAATACACAGTAGTACATTTTATTATCAACGTGTGTAGGGTATCCAGTTGTAAGAATTTTAAAAAATCATCATCTTGTTCTAAAATATATGATAAAACAACCATTTATTCCTAATTTACCACACTCTTAAGTTACCCCATCTTAAGCCACCTCCTTTAAAGATACCATCTTTAAAGTTACCCCCTTTAAAGTCACCATCTTTAAAGTTACCCCCTTTAAAGTTACCCCATCTTTAGCCAGCCCCTTTAAAGTAACCCCCTTTTAAGTTATCATTTTCTTAAGTTACCAACTTTTATGTTACTATAATTAGTACCCCCTATTTATATGCCTCTACCTGATCCCCCCTCGGAAGGTTCCAGAACTGAATCAACAATCACGTCACGTGCCAGTGTGAGCACCCCGACAGAGTTATGATATCTGGTGTCGTGTCGGACACTATCAAAGAGTGCGTTCCCGGGCACCTTGTCGCTCTATTTGTTATTTCCCTTGGGTAAACACTCTGGGTTATCTTCCCTTTCATCCTACACAATTAAACAACCAGACACCCCTAGTATCTGGGTACTGTGCCTAGTAGAGTATTCATTACTTTTTTTTAACTAAAATATGTTATAATCTAAATAGCGAATTAATTCAAAAAGTTGTGTTAAAGATAGTTAGTGCTCCATGCATTAAGTTATAATAAAGAGAAACAGAAAATTTTTATATTCGCCATCCGACGTAGGCTACCATTTGTTTATTTTTTCGCGTAGGTTTTCAACAAAATCATGCTCCAAAAACATGCCCTTATCACTAAACCTTACTCTTATTATGCGTTTAACTACAAATTGTACAGCTACTAACCCTAACCCAAGCCTAATGGTCATATTTTTATCAGGGATTCTCGGAGTATAAATATTTTCTTAAATCAAAATTAAATGTATTTTTTAATCGGAATGTTTTTGTTTTATTTTTAATTCCATATTAGCTATTGTAGTGTTTAAAACTATCAGTGGCGTTTGTTTTTATGTCATTTCAATCTTGCTACCATTCGGTGATGACGTTTATACTGTGGCTACCTGACTACCGTGTTTTCATAACCTTTGCCCTTTTTGACTACCTTATGATAACGTTTTGAAAACCAAAAATTGAAATCCAGTAATTCAAGTTGCTACACACCAAAGCTAAAACAATCGCCCCCCCCCCCCCTTTATTTTTTTGCCCCTTTTGTAAAACACCATCTCTTATACAAAAACCTTAACCTTATCGCCGTAAAAAGATACTTTAAATTATGTAAACATCGCGTTCGCCTCTCGACGAAACAAAACCCGTAACCTTAAACCTAAACTTTGCCTAGAAACAACAACAAAGTAGTCTCCCTTACATTAGGACTTCCTAACATCCAAAACACAGTTTTGTAATCATTCTCTCAAATCCCTGTGTGCTGTATATAAATTATAAATTGCTCACTTAAATGTTTGATCGTCTGTTTGCTTGTTGCCCAAGCTACACATTATTAAACGAACTCTCGGTTTTCTTTTTCAATATCGTGTCATCAATTTCAGCCGTTTGAAACAAAACGACAGAGAAATACGATAAGGCCACGTTCACGTTTTTTATCTAATCTATTCTCTTACAGATGACGTCATTATGTAAATAAGTTTGATCTTTTTTTTTCTCTCTCTGAAAGTAAAGATCAGATTAGATTAAGTCCGTCATTAAAGATTCTACTTTTGCTTTTTACCGCTGGTAAATCTTGATTACAAGGATTATAGGATTAAGGATTATATCTGTATCCTTGCGTGTTGAGTTTTCAGGCGCCCCAAGAATATACGTGTATTCATTGAGCACTGGTGCTTGTAGCTCTTGTACGAAGCAACTGATATGGTTATCTGTTCTTTGTGTATGTGTGTGTGTGTGTGTCTGTGAGTTTGGATAGTTGGACGGGCGTTTGGGGGGGGGGGGGGGGTATGTAGGTAGGTGGACGGGGTGGAGTTTAAGTGTGGGTGTGTGTGGGAGTGTGGGTGAGTATGCGTGTGGGGCGTGCGGAGTGGGTGTATGTGTGTTGGTGTGTTGTGGTTTTTTTTTTTACGAATTGCTCCATGAATTTGCATTACTAATAATCGATATTGACTGCATTAATTTGCCTTAGGTAGTAAAGTGTAGTTGAGCCTGATAGCTAATGAAGACGGTATACATGTGATAGACTCAGTTAATCATAACAAGATTGCATCAACGATATCGACAATCAGAACATCGCATTTGAAATTCCATGTTCTAAGTATTTGAATATTTTGGTTGGGTCACTGGGAACAACACACCCTGAATAGCTCGAACTAGAAGACATTCGAACAAAGAGACGTCCGAAGAAATAGACATTCGAACATAGAGACATTCGAATATTTTGAACATAGAGACGGTCGAAGAAAGAGACGTCCGAAGAAATAGACGTTCGAACAGAGACGTTCGAATATTTCGAACATAGAGTCGGTCGAAGAAAGAGACGTCCAAAGAAAGAGACGTCCAAAGAAATAGACGTTCGAATATAGAGACATTTGAATATTTCGAACATAGAGACTGTCGAAGAAAGAGACTCCGAATGAAGAGACGTTCGAATATTTCGAACATAGAGACGTTCGAAGGAAGAGACGTTCGAAGAAAGAGACGTCCGAAGAAAGAGACGTCCGAAGAAAGAGACGGTCAAAGAAAGAGACGGTCGAAGAAAGAGACGGTCGAAGAAAGAAACGGTCGAAGAAAGAAACGGTCGAAGAAAGAGACGGTCGAAGAAAGAGACGGTCGAACACGAAGTCTCCGCAGCAGGCATAGAATGTTGTATTTTGTTGCGTTCTTTAAAGAAAATCCTGAGAAACGTTTATAGAACAGACACTTCGAAATTCTCATTAATCTAAAAATAAAAGGTTTCGATCATTTATTTAAAAAATAGAGAATTTTAAAGTAAAACTTTTAGTCTCTAAATTGTTTTTTTTTTCGACCGGAAATCGCCATTAACGTCAAATGACACAGATAGTCCTACCCATCCCCCCACCCCCTTTTCAGCCTCTCCCAGCGTCCATTAGTGATCTATTTTCTAGAACTTTTCCTCCCCACCATCCTTGCAGGAACTACTTTTTTTAAAAAATGTCCTTTCCTTTCATTTTGTTGGGTGTACATCATCCACTGATATCTCTTACATCTTAAGTGGGACGCTGCCCAACGTTTACTCGATATTCCTACGCGCAAAAAAAAAATAGTTCCCTTCATTGACGTCATCAACCGCTCGGGGGACTGTCTTGAAAAATAGGTGTTGGGCGGAGTGAGAGAGGCGTTCAGGTTGTTTTTTTTTTCTCTCTTCACGAGGACGCCCTCTAGCTTTCCCATTGGACAAATAGAAAATATAAAACCCACCCTGAGAGTCCTCAAGTGATCTAACGACATTGTAATATTAAAGGAAATAGACCACTACATCGGGCATCAGGAAGCAATACACACTTTCGTAACTGTTAACCCCTTTGAGATTATCAACTAGATTAGATTCTCCGGCCGCAATTTCAGACATATTCAAAAATTCTTCGTTAATATTTCGTCCCGATTTTTGAGTACACATTTCAGACAGTATTTTTTTTTACCCAAACTTATATTAAAAATGTATATTACATAGCGAATCATTCTAGTGTAATTCAACTATGCGGTTTGATAAAGTAAACGGGCTATTTCCGTTTTAAAAAATATTCTGTTCAAACTCACGTTTTAAAAACGAACTAATCAAGCGAGGACCAGTGCCTTAAACACGAATGTAGGTAAATTTCGATGTGTCCAGTTTTATTTTCATGTGAATTTTTTTTTCCTTGAATAGTTTTACTTCTGTTTACTCGCTGGTCTAGAATTCTAAAACACGTTAAAAAGTTTGTAGGGATAAAATAAGTGTTAAACTTAATGAAACTTTTCTAGTTTATATTATCCCATAACAATGTATCCTCTTTCATGAAAGTTAATGAAAACTGTCCTCACGATTGTAAACTATTTAGTTCTACACAAGTTGCGCGTTTCTGCTTTTGCTTCGTTCTTGATTGTAATGATTGATGTACTTTTCTTCAAACACAATTAACTATTATGTGTCAACATTTTATGCGACATATGGGTTGTTGACTCAGATTTAAGCCTGTTTGTTTGTTTTTTTTAATTTGCTTCCACAGCCTTTGTCCAACTAAAACAAATTACAAGACAGCAGCTGTTTAATTTTGGAGTTGTCTCTCCAAGATGGGTTGCTATCCCTAGATATCGAGCTTCATCTACCCGGGTTCGAACTCGAGGCTTTTGCATGTTGCAACCTTGAACTTTACCGATCCGTTTCCCGGTTTAAAAAAAAAGATTAAAATTTCCCTTATCAGTTTTTTGTTATTCTTTTGTCTTTTACACATCAACTAAACCCGAAACATAATCTTTATTCTAATTCAATAGTGCGTAACGGCTAATTCAACAATCTCTGTTTCACCTCTCACAAAATTGTCCACACCCCCACCCCCGTACAAATCAGTAACAGTAGCTAAACCCGAGTTACTGGGTCTTGCCACAAGTACGTACGCACCCACGTCTTTTAAGGCCCCTGTAAAATAAAATCTCCTCCTCCAAGAGATTAACCCCCTTACCGTCCGAATTCTTTCGGTTTGTTGTGGTGACCTGTTTCTTACCATCGATTCTCCCCCTGGGTAGTGTTTCTTCACAAAACTGTCTCCTCTCCCGGGGCTTCTGCTCTGACTGAGCGCTTCGACCAAACCACGGCACGGGGGGGGGGGGGGGGGGGGGGGGGTAACCGGAATTGCTGTCCCTTAACTTCTATTTTTTTTTCTATTTTTTCCCCCACCGAATTCTAATAATAGCCAGTACGAATTCAATCTACATGGAGTGAAAAGATCAAAGGTCAAGGGTTAAAGACATCCGGCTCTAGCTGACATCCGTATCCTGTCGCGTGCGGACGACGTTCTCGTCTGCTCCGAATCCAGCACGTGGTCTTGTCAGCGTTTCTAGCCTCGTTTTGGAAAGGTCCGAGAAAGAAAACAACAGCCGGCTCGCAATAACGAGATCCAATTTAAATATTTAAATCCGTTTTAATTCGATTAATTTTTTAATACGTCTGACGTTTTTCTTACCGTATTTTTTTAAGCTTTGAAAATCGCATCATCTTTTGGGATGGGTAGAACAGGGACTGGTAAAAAATAATTCAATGGGAATCTAATTAAAAGTTAAAAATTAAAGATTGTATAAATCATTTTTAACAAAAACATTTTTTTCTCTAAATTACCAAAACTGCCTACGTCTTTTGTTGAAATTGACTATATCTTTGTTTTAAAATTGAATATATCTTTGTTTTAAAATTGACTTTGTTTATAAAATTTACTATATCTTTGTTTTAAAATTGACTATACCTTTCTTTTAAAATGATATCTTTGTTTTAAAATTGACTATATCTTTGTTTTAAAATTGACTATACCTTTGTTTTAAAATGATATATTTGTTTTAAAATTGACCATATCTTTGTTTTAAAATTGACCATATTTTTGTTTTAAAATTGCCTGTAACTGTCGTTTAAAAATATCTATATATTTGATTGAAAATTAACAATAACTTTAATTTTTAAAAGTTAGATGTAGAGCATCTTTTTGTATTTTCGCAATAACTTTTTAATGCATATTTGAATTTTCGTCAGTGTAGTGGTCATATTTGGTATGGTGCAACTCATATGTCATTAAGTCTGTATGCGGTATGTGACGATATGGAGAACGAGAGAGGGGAGCGGGTGGAGAAACCATTTATAAATAAATTTGGGCGACCCTACTGAGAAAAAAAGTTTGTCTGAATAACTAGATAAATCCTGTTGCTGGGGAGTTACTTAATAAAAAAAAACAATATTTAAATTATGTGTTTACAAAACGATAATGAACATGCTTTAAACCTACAATTTTCTGCCCTTTAAACAATCACAAATATACTAAAACACCGACAAAACGGTATTGTTCAAGGGGAAGCTACTCTGTTAAAATAAAATCGAAAGGCAGTGCCGACAAGCCCCGTAAGTCTGCAGACCAACAAGACTCTTCATATTTGGAATACGAACCAAAAACCGAATGAAAAATCTTGTTAGCGCCACTTGAAAAATTATATTAGGGATGTTAGGCTACTGCTAGGAATTGTACAAAAATTTGCACAGAATGGCAAAATATTTTTTATAGTTTGTGTATCTTGCTTAAGTTAATGTATACACAGCTACGTATCATACGCCGCTATTTAGTTGTTTGATTTTCTACTTTTCAGTAATTCATAATTTGTGAATTCGACAGTACCACTGCTGTCACTGAAAATATTTGCTTTAAAACACTATCAGTAAATCGTTAAGGACGATAACCCCCCTCCTTTCCCCAACCCCTACCCCCCCCCCCCCCCCCCCCCCCCCCGTGAAAGCATCCTCTTAGCTACCTCCCCTAAGTTTAAAATCGTTTCAAACTAAATTATCTGCCCCTAATATCCGTCACTAAACCCGGCTCTACGATTGTAATAATTTAGCGTGAACCACAGCTCACCAGACTTCCTAGAAGGTAGAGAGGGGACTAGAAGGCGCGTTTACAGCTTGTTTTCTAACGTCTCCAAGAAGAGAATTATATATATAGATAGATATTAAAACTATATGAAACTGAATGTTCAAAAATATTTTCCAACAAGAATGTATCTTAAACATTAAAACAATCGATTATTTTAAAGTAGGTTTGTGCTTAATATAAAATGCAAGTGAAATAGGTTTCATTAGTACCATTAATTTAATAACATCAGACAAACGTTGATATGGTACATAAATTAAACAATGGCATTCAATAAAAATAAGCAGTAAACCATGAATCAGTTGTATCAAGAAAAGATCATCCAGGAAGAGGCGTAGCGAAGGGGGGTGCAGAACGCACCGGGTGACACCATTCAGGGGGGTGATACCAAGGCAAAAAATAGCAAAATATATAGAGAAAAACGAGGGGGGGGTGCAAATCGAAAGTTTGAGGGGGGTGCAAATCGAAAGTTTGAGGGGAGGGGGGTGCAAATCGAAAATTTGAAAGTGTGTCCCCGGGAAGGGTCGCTACGCCTCTGGGGGGTGGCGGGGTGACACCATTAAGTGCCGCACCGGGTGACACCCGAGCTCGCTACGCCACTGCATCCAGGTATCACAAAATATCTTTACGGGCGGCCTGATTGATAAATCTTTTTTTTCCATAATTTTCATTTTCCAAGTTTTTGGTACTATTGTTTTAATGTTACGTTAGATAGCCGTTCTATGAATAATAGACCGTACACTCTGAAAATGAGGCGAGCATAGTTTGTAGGTCAATGTCTAAATATAGCTTTATTGTTTAGTGTGGGGAGAAGGTTGAAAATGGACACTATAGACCCGTCATGAACTGGATTTGTGGTTCAGGGGCAGTCTAGGAGAAAAAAGGGTGGGGTGGGGTGGTGAGTGGGTGATGGTGTTGTAATGGGGTGATGGTGTTTGTGATGGGGTGATGGTGTTTGTGATGGGGTGATGGTGTTTGTGATGGGGTGATGGTGTTTGTGATGGGGTGATGGAGTTGTGTTAGGGTGATCGAGTTTGTGATGGTGTTTGTGATGGGGTGATGGAGTTTGTGATGGGGTGATGGTGTTTGTGATGGGGTGATGGTGTTTGTGATGGGGTGATGGTGTTTGTGATGGGGTGATGGTGTTTGTGATGGGGTGATGGTGTTGTGTTAGGGTGATCTAGTTTGTGATGGGGTGATGGTGTTTGTGATGGGGTGATGGTGTTTGTGATGGGGTGATGGCGTTTGTGATGGGGTGATGATGTTGTGATGGTGATTGTGATGGTAAATATCGCTTGCGATGGCCTCATGTTACATGGAGTGGGATGGTGTTACGAGAACTATATCACATGTGACATCCGTAATGTCCATTTAACATTCAATCAGGAAAATTTCAACTCAGGAGGAAACCACACACCACTTAAGATGAATCGCACAAGGGTTATCTAATTTTGAAGATTTCAAACCATCTTACTGTATTTAATGCGAACCGACTTCAGTAAAAGCTGCCCTTCTCATTACAACGATAAGGTTGTATTGCTAATACTCCCAGTCAAATTATTGAAAATGCCCCACAGTATCTCTCAGGATACCCTTTAACACCCCCTGTCTCTACCACCAAGATATGTTAGTCACTAGACTACTATCATCCTCATAGACCACTGTACTCAGACCCCTACCCATGCCATCAATTCATTCCTACACTACTGACATAGAAACCAGTCCAACGTTCCATCAATGCAATTAACGGATAGTGAAACCATCTCGCTATAGATCTTTTTTTCATGCCAGTTTTTTTTTATATTTAACCTGTAATTGCTATTGATTTTTTTTATTGCTCGCATTTGTAAAAAAAAATTAAATTAAATTTTAGTCTGTTGTCGCTTTTTTTCTTTCTAATTCACGAATGAAAAACTAAATAAATAAAGCCGGAAATTAGAATTTTGAAAGTTTTTTTTTTTAGACAATTTATGTAGGAGTTGATGGAGTGCTTTGGTCAAGTGGTTGAGCTAGTGCGAGTTGTTCCAGTGTAGAGTTAAATTTAGATCTATAATAGCATTGCAATCTGCATACATTTGTTTTCGTAATTTCTCACGCACGTTAAAAAATATGCCAGCGTTTGGTAAAGTCACCGTGAGTGTGATTCGAACGCCGTACCCTTCAACGAGATTACTCTTGCTCTAACACTTCGACCACTATGACACTACTGACGTCAACAATTTATATGAACTCATAAAGAAAATGTCTAGGTTCATTTTTCCGGTCTCACTTTTTTTTTACTCCGCCTAATACAAGAATGGAAGTCTCGAAAAAAAAAAACATCACTGGGAAAGGGAAACAACTCGGACTATTAATCCTACATCATAGTTACGCCCCATTGGGTTGCTCGTTGAAAGGGTAGTAATATGGAGACTTGTGGTTACATTTTGGACAAAAGACGTCATCGGGGAAAGGTCACATCGGTGCATCTGGCTACAAAATAAAACAGAACAAAAACTGGTAGGCCTGGACTGGTCGGTTCCAGAAAGTTCTGCACTGATGTTTCTACCATTAAGTAAATTGGGTGTTTGGGGATTGTGGGTAGATTGTTTATTTTTATGTGTGAGAAAGGGATGGGGGCTGTGTGGTATAAGTAAGGATATGCTATTGATTGAGGTGTGAGAGAAGGGATTCGGAATAATGTGTGGATGGTGTGTGGGGGGGAAATGTTGGGATTGTGTGTAGTGGATCATATTTGTATGGGAAATGGTGGATTGTGTGTGTGTATGGATAGTGTGTGTCTGGGAAATGGTGGGATTGTGTGTGTAGTGGATCATATTTGTGTGGGAAATGGTGGGATTGTGTGTGTGTATGGATAGTGTGTGTCTGGGAAATGGTGGGATTGTGTGTGTGTATGGATAGTGTGTGTCTGGGAAATGGTGGGATTGTGTGTGTAGTGGATCATATTTGTGTGGGAAATGGTGGGATTGTGTGTGTGTATGGATAGTGTGTGTCTGGGAAATGGTGGGATTGTGTTGTTTAGGATATTGGGAAGAGGGCTGGGGTTTTCCTATGGAGAAACAAACATTTGTCTAATATAAAACATGATATTTTTTAAATCTTTCAAATGTATTTTTGTGTGACTTTTGTTTAGTTTAACCATACATGCTAGACTGATACAGTGTGCTGTAACTTAATTAAAGTTAAAATATCAACCTAACGATACAATGTTTTTTTTATAGATAAACTATTACTTTTTTCACAATTTAAAAGCACGTCATTTTAGTTGGGTTTTTTTAACGGGAAAATGTGTATGGGGCTCAAGTAGCGAGCTACCCCCACCCCTTCCCTCGTGAGGATAAAAAATATACGCTCTGAACAATTTCTTTAGAATAGTCGCTTAAGGGGGGGGGGGGGGAATTTACTCAGAGACAGAAAAAAATTCACACAAAAAACTTAGGAAACCTAACCTGACAATTTTAACCGTGGTTATTTTGATCTTATAGCTATAGCAGATAATTGAAAGCGTATGCATAAACAAAAATAGTAAAATAAATTAATATGGGGTCATCCATAAAGGACGTCACGCTTTTTTGACCATTTTTACCTCACACCTCCCCCCTCCCCTCCGTCACACATCGTCACAAAAAGCCAGACCCCCATCCCTAAAATGACGTCACACCTCAGCCTACAACCTTCTCAAAATTGCAGTAGAATTTTTCTTAAAACATCGATGTTTTTCCAAAATCTTGTCTGAACTCTGTCAACATAGAGTATTTTTTATCAATTCCTATTGCAATTTATTAAAAACAGTTTTCTAAAACGCGAAATAACGTCTTAAATTAGCTTTTTACATTGCTTTTTTATAATGCAAAAGTGTGACGTTGCACCATCTGAACCCCCACCCCCCTCCCCCTCATCACACACCGCCACGAAATTACGGACCCCCCTTCACCTTCGAGTGTGACGTCATTTATAGCCGACCCCTATATTATTTATAAATGTGTTACTTTTTAATAGAAAAATGTTTTAAAAGCTTAACCAACGAATTTGAAAATTCTTAAAAAGCTGGAATTAAAACCGTAGTATTGTAATGAAACTTGAATTCTTAAGACATGTGTGCAAACTTTCGAAATTCTATGATTATAGTTAGGTAGGTAAGATTTTTTTTTTTAAATCCTAAACTTTCAGACTTTATCATATCGTATTCTTCAAGTTTCGAATATAGTTAAAATGGTAAGACAGTAGTTGTGTTCTAGTTTTTTTTAGAAAATAATTTCGTATTTTGGAAAACTCACCAAGTAAACTAAAAAAGTAACATTTTTGTGGGGGCTTTTTTTTTCGAGCTGATAGGGACTATGGAGAAATATGTGGAAATGGAGGATTAAGGTGAATATGGACGTTAAGCTTCGTGAAGGCTTCATTTTAGGGGATTAGCCCTGGAAATACGCATGGGAAATATGGAACATGGGTAATGGGGGGTGGGAGGATGGGCTAATTAAATAGGTGAGGCTAATGGGATATGTGGGGTAATGAAGCATTTCTGACTAAGGAGTTTGTAGAAGTAATGGATGGTGTGGGGTCATGGGTGATTTGGGGTTATGGGTGGTGTGGGTTTTTGGGTGGTGTGGGGTTTTGGGTGGTGTGGGGTAATGATGGTAACATGTATGGTGTGGGTTTATGAGTAGTGTGGGTTTATGGGTAGTGTCGGGTATAGGCATGTGGTGTAAATGGTGTGGGGTTATGAAATATTGATGGAATTGGCAGAGTTGGTTTTGTCCGTGAGTTTTACATGTGTGTCTGGGGTGTCTCTGGGATGGCTATTTGGTCAGTGACATGCAAGATCGGCCTAAGGTCTGTGGCTGTTATGGGGATGACCTTTTAGGTGTGTGACCTTCATATGGATGACCATTTGGATCTTCGGCCCTCTGACCATTGGAAGCACGCGTACCAACACATTTGACCAATCAGACACACTCATACCAGCACACAGATGTCAGAAGCTACACAGTAAAAGCGCATGATCCTTGAGTGTGCGGTACCACACACCAATCTACACAGCAACACACAAGAGTTCCTATCTTGGTGGCAGAATATTGAAGAAACGAAACGCCAGTCCAAATAAAAAAAATAAAAAAGACCAGTCGGATGAGTTATCGCTCTTTCATTATGATGAAAGTGCATAAAGATGAAAACTGTTGCTAGGCAACGGCATCACCGGAAACGAGCATGGCGGCCGAAATGACCACGCTGCGGTCGAGCAAAAAAAAAACGACTCTCGCGGCGCATGCGCGTTTATCTCACCGACTTCCGGTGTCCGGGACTAGCACCTCGAAATAGAATCCATTTGTCGCTTGGAATGGGCGCCCCGGGGGGTCAGTCGTTATAGGGGGCGCCTCGGGGGTCAGTCGTTATAGGAGGCGTCATAAGCTTAAATTTCACCAATTATGCTGGTATTATATTCCCACGTTGGGGTTGGGGGGAGGGATGCGAGTTCACTCTAAAGATTTTTCTGTCTGAAATTCCTAGCTACGTGTCTAAAGACGGGAACAGCCTGCTAGTCTAGACAGCAACATGTGGAGAAAGAACGACAACCAAGTTTTATTAACATTTTTCTTGCTGTTTTGAAAAAAAAATTTAGATAATTTCTAACAAATTTTGAGCACTAAAATACATTTAGTACACATTTTTGTCGTATAATTTTATTTTAAAATTTAAAATTCAAAAATCGTATTCAGTTTAGTGATAAACAGGTGCTAAGGATAGGAGCCCGTACCTGTATGCCCCTATCTCAATTAACAGGCAGAAATGTATTTTCCTGATACGCACGATTAGCAAGCTTTAACTAATTTAGCATATTCAATTACCCTTAGGTTCATACGATAGCCATCTAATCTCATTGCTGCGACCCCTCCTACCCCCTTGAAAGATTCAAAAAGAAAGATTCAAAAAGAAAGATTCAAACAGAAAGATTCAAACAGAAAGATTCAAACAGAAAGATTCAAACAAAAAATATTCAAACAGAAAGATTCAAACAGAAAGATTCAAACAGAAATATTCAAACAGAAAGATTCAAACAGAAATATTCAAACAGAAAGATTCAAACAGAAAGATTCAAACGGAAAGATTCAAACAGAAAGATTCAAACAGAAAGATTCAAATAGACTTGTATCTAAGAAATTAAAACTACATTACGTCGAAACAACAAGCTATTTTTATCCCACGCCCCAACTTCCATGACTTAAATAAAACATCGACACTCAGCACATAATAGCACAAGATCCTAGCTCTTTAAGGGCTCTTCACAATACAGACATGTGTTGTTTGTGTTTAATAGCACAAGATCCTAGCTCTTTAAGGGCTCTTCACAATACAGACATGTGTTGTTTGTGTTTAATAGCGCAAGATCCTAGCTCTTTAAGGGCTCTTCACAACACAGACATGTTGTTTGTTCACAGCATGACACGCACCTCTTGTAAGATTTTTTTTATAGATGGATACTAGAAACTTGTTTAAATTGTATGGTTTTTTTTTCTGGGTAGTTTTTTTTTAAGTTATTTAAACAATGAAATAGTAATTATGGTCATATTTCAATTATTTTATATAATTATTCGTAACATATTTCTATTAATTTGATGTTTCATTTGATGTTTTCTTTTAAAACAGCATAGAGGTACAAAATTATTCACTCAATATTGAGTTAACTTTCTTTTAAAACAGCATATAGATCTAGGTACCAAATTATACACTCAAATTGAGTTAACTAGCTCGTTACAACCAAAGACATGAATAATTCCTCAACGTTATTGGTAATAGTTTGGCTGTGGCACTACTATTGGCCATACTACAATAGCCTTTCTTATCCATCCTAAACCTGTCCCTCCATCTACCTCCTCCCCCCACCCCACCCTCACCCCCAACCCAGTAATGTTCCTGCAACCGAAAGATCTAGATAAATACAGAGGTTCACTCGTACCCATTCCATTAGGATAACAAAAAAAAAACTACTGCACCACGTATATCTCTGTAATATGCAGACATCTGTTAACCTCCGCGCATGCGCCGTGTGACGTGGGCGCATTATGAATAATGCACGCGCTGTGACGTGAGTTCCTGTTGATAGCTCGCGTGCCGTGACGCGTGTCTGTAGGCGCCATGGACGAGTTGTGGCCTCGTTTTGAAAATATAATAAAGAGAGTGTTCATTTTCAATTATTGCCGTTCATCTTTGGGCTTCGGTGCAGCTAGTATAAATCTATAGGAGGCGAGGGGGGGGGGGGGGAGGGAGTATGGACACCCTTCTAGATAATTTAAAATTCTATATATGAAAAACCAAGGGAATAATTTCTTCGAAAAGTAGGCCATACCCCAAACTGCCCTATCTCTCCTGCATTCTGAAAGTGTGTTCTCATTTCTGAAGTGTTATTCTGCCTTCTCATGATGCTTTCTTATTAAGAAAACTACTCTTATTTCTAATTACCTTCTCCTTGACTTAATACCCGTGATTTATGCTTGAATTAACTTCCTATAATCTGATATCAGCGCTAATATCGTGGGGTATTTTCTAATTAATCAGCACCTCACATTGTCAGCATTCTACCACTAGCCTTCAGAGACAACATTTTATTTCTGCAAGAAGAAGTTTGGGATTACAATTATCTATATCCTTTGAGTGATGAAACCATATTGGTGATAGACGGCAGCGTCAATAAAAGTGAACATTTTCTGACCTTAACCACAAATACCACTGAAAATTGGACATTTGCTGACCTTAACCAAATCGTTATAAAACTATAACATTTCAAGCTGATGGTACTCATGTCAGTCTTGGCGTGTGTTGGTGTGTAAGCCGTGTAGTATTGAAAATGAAAAGGATCAATGACGCGGTATAGCTAGCCAAAGTAAGGCATTTATTACCGAAGATTTAAAAAAAAACTTATCTTGTGAGCTAGATCAGTTATTTTCAGTAATGAATTATATAAATCCCATTCCATTTTTAGAAGAAGAAAAAAAATTAAAACCCATAATGCTTCTTTTAATATTGGAATATCCGGGTGCTATTGTTAGCACTCGGCTAACTCGCGCGAGACATGCTTTTAGCGCTCACCAATAAAAAAAATAGAATGGAACAACCAACACCAAACTAAGGCCTATTTTTAGATCCATGAATGTGGTTTTTATGGATCCCTGAAAGCAAGGTCCCGGTGGGGGACTTGGTCTTAGGGTGGTTTGTGAGTTAGTGGTGGGTTTTGTGAGGTAGGAGGTCAGGGGCGTAGGTAGTCAGGGGGTAGGTAGTCAGGGGGTAGGGGTTATGTGGTGGGTGGGTTTTCAGTGTTCATGGCGTGGTTGGAGGGGTAGGGTAATGTGTGGGGGGGAGGAGTTGTTGATTCAGATGGGCGTAGCTATATATATATATATATATATATATATATATATATATATATATATATATATATATATATATATATATATATATATATATATATATATATATAACTGAAAAAAATATTTAAAAATATATCGTGTAAAGCAAAATCCCCCATCCCCGTACCCCACCCATAACACGGCGCTATTCCAACGCTTCTAACGTAGGATGTGTTCAACTGGAGTTGCTGCCCCTTTTATCTTGAAGTGATTAATCGCCGAGGCGCCCCTATAACGATCATTACGAAATAACCCATCTTAACCCTGCTCGCTGTGTCTGGCTTTGGCAATGTATTCCATTAGGGCGCTCGTTGCACCCCGTTTCACCGTGGGCCCGGCCGTTTATCCAATAGTGATTAAGAAATATTTTCAGCTTAATTCAGGTAATTAGCGAGCGAGCTGTGTTTTTTTTTTACCCCTTTCCCTCCCCTACCTACCCACCCTTACCTCACCCCCATTTTTTTTTAAAATGCCATGTCAATTATAAAGTTATATTTCTAAATCAGTTAACTCATTACTTAATTGTTTTGTTTGATAATTTGCATTACCACTCCGTAATTAGCATTGCGTTGCTGTGCTATTGATGAAGTCAGAATGTTTTCCGGGAGTTTTGTTTTGTTTTATTATTGGAGCTCCAGTTAGTGGAAGGTATTCCTCAACAACATCGTCTAGAGCAGGGGTCGGCAACCTTTTGAAGCGGAAGAGCCAAAAGTTAAAATTTTCAAAATTTCCCTGGTGTTAAAGAGCCACTAACAATTTTTTTATTTCAAGTATTTTACTTTTTTATTAAGATTATTAGTATTTGTGCAAGGAGCTGGAGAGCCGCATCTTGACATCAAAAGAGCCGCATGCGGCTCGCGAGCCGCAGGTTGCCGACCCCTGGTCTAGAGGAGAATGTATAGACATTTCGCTGAGATAAACTTGGGTTGCTTTTTACAAGAAATTAGGTTTTACCCATCTGTTAAATTTGTGCTTGATATTAAAACAAGAATACAGTTTTATCATTTTTATTGAATTTTATGATTTTCTTAGTTCTATTGTTATAACTTTATTCTTATTCTTATTACTTTATTCTTCTTATCTATATATATAATTCTCCTCTGCGAGCCATTAGAAAACAAGCTGCAAGCGCCTCCTTACAGTTCCCTCTC
The DNA here is from genome assembly GCF_028476545.2 of Physella acuta. NCBI lineage: Eukaryota > Metazoa > Mollusca > Gastropoda > Physidae > Physella > Physella acuta. The sequence continues at coordinate 25,333 of NW_026733357.1, forward strand.
TTTCTCTCTATCACCATCACTACCACCCTACCCCACCCCCACATGGTCTGCTGAGCTGTGGTCACGTTAATGTTTACAAACCGTACAGCCAGGTTTAGTGACGGCTATTAGGGGCAGATAATTTAGTTTGAACCGACTTTAAACTTACAGGAGGTAACTAAGAGTAGGCTGCTTTCACGGGGGGGGGGGGGGTGTAGGGTCGGGGTTAGGGGAAAGGAGGGGGTTAGTGTTTTAAAGCAAATATTTTCAGTGGCAGCATTGGTACTGTCGAATTCACAAATTATGAATTACTGAAAAGTAGAAACTAAATCAACTAAATAGCGGCGTATGATACGCCGCGGGTCGGCTCGTTATTATTAATACTATTATTGTTGTTTTGCTATGGCTATAATTATTTTGTTGCTTTTTATAGAAAGCCAGTTAGGGTGTATAATTGTTTTAAAATGTAAACAACACAAAATAAGCTGTTAACCCTTAAGAAAGTAGTTCTCTCTCCTTGCACGCTTTCAAAATCCATTAGTCCCCAATCATTGAGAGCGGGTTACCTCCCGTTTGTTAAAAAATGCATAAATAAATGGAGAATATTGTAAATAAGCCGCCGCAATGAAGAATTACTATCAGCATTTCCCCAGTGATCTCCCCTTTTATAGATCCGATAAAGCCCACAGTGTAGAAGGAGCCCTCAACAACAGGAAGACTGTAGTTAATGCCCTTGTCTATGGAAGATATTGATCCGGACAAACAACACATTACCGTTCGGCAAAAGGAATCATTGATTTTTTTTTTCCTGCCCCCTTCAGCATCTCACTCGGACAAATATGACTGGTCAGTTGTTTGAATAATGGGGCGGCTGGAGCGGACGTGACTCGAACCGTGGACCGCCTGGGAGCAAAAGGTTGGGGGTGGTGGTGGTGGGGGGGGGGGGGTTAAAGGTAGTGAGATTAGTTCCCGGAAATTCTGCAGGGTTTTATTTTTTTATTTAAAGGGTTGCCTAGCGATGGCACCCACCTTTTTGTAATCGTGTATGTTTCGGAGTAGGGCTAGCATGATCACGTGGGTGGGCAGACGATTTCTACGCCATGTTTGTTCAGATATGCAAGTCACATCCGTGAGGTGTCCCTGAGTCGACTCAGCTTTGACGCGTACGCGAACTCAGGAAATGGAAGTAAAATCGTTGGATTTTTACTGACCGAAACAATATTTTTATAAGCAGGTATTAAATTGTTGTTGTTTTTTTAAATAAAAAAACAATACATTAACTCTACTTCATCTGGTATTATATAGTGTCAGTCCCGAATTAGTACTCTACTCTTATTAAATTGTTGCTTTTTTAATAAAAAAAACAATACATTAACCCTACTTTATCTGGTATTATATAGTGTTAGTCCCGAATCGGTACTCTACTCTTATGTATTGCTACTAGCAGGATTCGAACTCCGAACTCTAAACAAACAATTGCACTGTCTAACACGCTCTCTGTGACTTCCCTAACTCCTTAACCTCGCTCAATGTTCCTTTTCAGCTAAAAAAAAAATTTGTCTCATTCCAATCTGATTTTTATAGCGCTAAGAAAATCTAGAACCGATGGATGTTTTCAATAGAAGCAGCGGATTCTCGAAAACATACATCGTGAATAGAGCAAAATTGGCGATGTGTTTTGGGGAGGCCCGAGCATGAATTTGCATTGGCTGGGGATGAACGGAGAGGCAAAAATTGTATTCCTCCGCGGGGGTGGGTGGAGGCTTTCGAGTGTATGGTGTTCGTTACGTGTTTTTTTTTTCGGGGGGGGGGGGGGGGGTTGGGGGGAGGGGCGTGGCGTTTGTGGGTGGGGGTCTGTTTAAAAAAATTAACATCGTGAACATTTCGGGTAGAGTCTATAGAATTAGCTGGCATGGAAAATACGTCACAGAGTATGATGGGGTGAGTTGGTTAGAAGGGGGGGGGGGGGGGGGGGTAAGGCTGTTTCTAGATATGGACTTGGAATAACTATATAGAGTTGGTGTGAGGTAGGTGTGGCATTTGATGTGCTGTGATGTGTGCTATTTTTGGGATGGTATTTTATTTTGGAGATTATTTTAATTTGCAATGACATGTAAGATGTATTCTTTTTTTTTTTAATTTTATTTATGGGGGGGGGGGGTGTCGGGGTATAAACCTTCCTCATACGGTCGAGTTTTCAAAAACAAAATTGTCTCACATAATGGCGATGCTCTTAACACCATCTGGCCGTTACAAAAACTACAATCCTCTAATTCTCTTCCCTCACCATTCCCTCGCCTAACCCTAGACCTACAGCCATTCCAATTTAAGTCCAGTCTTTATCCTAACCTTAACCGCCATACCGGAAACCTGGTTCTTCCGGCGTTCTCGGGCCAACCGTTAACGATTATAATTGTAAAAGCCGCTACGGGACAGATGACCCATAATCTTAAGCCGATGAACCGACTTCTCTCCAGATCCTCATTTTCAATTTTTTTTAAAAGCTACAATCCCCATGCCAACAAGCGCCTCCCCTCCCCGCACCCCTCATGTCCAACGACCGCCTCCCATCTCCCTTCCCCGCAACTTCCTGTCCAACGAACGCCTTCCCTGCCTCCCTGTCCGCACCCCCCCCCCCGTCCAGCGAACGCCTCCCTCCCCTACCCCACCCCTATAGACCCCCCCCCCCCAGTTCATCTATCTCCCATTACTTCGATGCCGCTGCACACGACTCCATCCTCCGCTCGGGTGAACACCGGCGCCAGTCGGGCGTGCACAAATTCGCCTGATGACGTTAGTGTGTTTGCTAGACGGGTGTCCCGACCCCCGGGTCAAGATAGAGGGAGGTAAAGCCCCCCCCCCCCCCCCCCCCACTCCGATCCCAGTATACGTGGGAGTTAGCTGTTTTTAAATTCAACCCGAAACTTTCAGGCCCCACGTATTTTTTTAAACTCTTCCAAATGTCGGGGGCTCTCTTTTAATTAAAATCGATATTATACTGATCAAATCATACATCACCCGTCCTCCCCGTGACGTCATACCGGGCGGAAGTACATATTTAGCTTCGCTTACACGCGAAAATCGAATCTCAAGGTAAAGGTCACCTGAAGTATTTTTTTCTAACCGGTACTTTACCCGTCTGGGTTAGGTTAGACCACTAATGCTTAGCGAAGCTATTTTTCGCTAGGTACTGCTAGGTGTTTAGTTTCGTAGACGTCCATCAAATTTATAGACGTCTTACAGACTTAGACGCTATTCATACTTACAGACGTCCTAAAGATTTAGAGACATCCTTCAGAAGTAAATAAACTCCGCCATTTATACCACAGTATGTCCCCCGCCATCTTACAAACCCTCTAATGAACCCCGCATTCCATTAGGAAATGTTCAAGAACCCCAAACTAGAAAGCAGCGACAGAACAAGTTAGTTCATAGATTCCCTGAGTTAGATCTCTATATCCACACTAAGCTCAAGAACCAACCTGAAACCGAATCAAGCTACAATCCCCACATCCAACGAGCGAATCCCTGCATCCCTCCCCGAACTTTTCTCAGTATTAATTGAATCGTGTATAAAGTATAAATAATTATTACGTAAATTATTTTGATGTTTTAACGTATTAAATATTAATGTAATTGTAAATTTCCTTTTTCAATCGTATTGCATATTTTATAGTACGGCTTTGTTGAATAGAAGGGCATTCGTCTGCTCGTCCCTGAGTCCACTCAGCTCTGATGGGTACCTAACCCAAGTTATGGAAAGTAACGTTCGGCTGGACATAGTGGTGGCCAAATTATTTCTTCATAAGCCGAGGTCACAGAAACAGGTGAACTCTACATCACTTGTCCCTTTGACCGTCAGTTTCGAATAGGCAATTTTACTTTTACTATAAATAGTTGTATATTTTTCCAGTACTTTGAACATCGACAAAAACTAATATATAAAGCTCAATTCTGTATGTAATAAGTTTGTCGTTGACATACTTCGATGGATTTAAGTGTTAGATTATTATCGTGCTCATAGTCTACATTTATGAGTTAAAAAATTACTATTGAAAGTGTTGGGAAATAATTTTCATTTTTCAAACTGATATTAATAATTGTCGGCATGTTCATTAAACACAATTTTTAAAAATTATCATTTTTTACAAAAACTCTAATTATGTCTGAAAATTATTTATATATAGTCTTTTAGCACTTACTCCCCTTTGATAAATTAGGAAAACACAATTACTTCCCTTTATAAAACATTGCATTAGTGGAAAAGAATTTACTTTTTATTACTTTGTTTTGGTGTTGGGAAAAAAATAATTACATAATTAGCGGCGATTGATCAAGTGCAAATGTTGTAGGTATTTTACGGATAAGCTTGGAGTATTATAATTGTTTATTTGGTTTGGTTTGGCACCTACGTTCGTTTAAGTGAGTGCAAAAGACTATGAATAAGTTGGGGTACTATAGTCGTTTATTAAGCTGAAACAGGCGATTCTGCACCGGGCTAGACTGTGGGCACTTTGCGTTTATGTTCGCGTTTGTGTTTTCTTTGTGTTTAGGTTGGGTTTGCGTTAGTGGTTTCGTTTTGATTTGGTTCGTTTTTGTTCTTTCTTTTTTCGTTTTCGTTTGTGTTTTTTTCTTTGGGTTTGTGTTTGTATTTGTGTTTGTGGTTGGTTTTGCGTTTGGATTTGGTTTGTTTTCGTTTGCTTTTTCGTTTGTGTTTTTTTCTTTGGGTTTGTATTGGTGTTTGTGGTTGTGGTTGGGTTTGTTGTTAGATTTTTGTTTTCGTTTGTATTTGTAATTGTGTTGGCGTTATTTTTGCGTTTTGTTGTTTTGGTTTTGGTTGGTTGTGGTTTGGGTGGGTAATGCCGGGTTTATGATGATTACTTAACACACAGGTAATCGTCTTTAACAGAAAGGTTTTTCACAGAAGCCAGAGCAGGGCCTGGCCGGGACGGCTAGTATATATTTAAACATGAGCTGTTTGGGGTATGGCCTACTTTTCGATGGCCCCCGGTGGCCGTCAGATCCGAAAGGAACTTTACTTTCTGTTTATTACACTCCTATCCTCAGTGAACTCCCTTCTTGCTCCGGTGATTGTCTTAAGTAGCGAAGCCTCGTCCGGAAAGACTGGAGAGCTCTTGGGAGAGGCCTTTTGTCAGTTGGACAAAAGGAAGGCAGTTCTCACGTCCGTGACCCCGGGGGTCAGGGTTCGTTTCGAGCCGTGCAAACAGTGGTTGCCCGGGGCGTGGGGGAATTAGGACAATCCCATCATACATAGCGGCAGTGGTCAGAGGAGAGATGCTGGACTGTATAATGTACTAGCAGTTGCCGGACTGTATAATGTACTGGCAGTTGCCGGACTGTATATAGCAGTTGCCCGGTAGATGAACGGGTGTAATGAGATAGTGTGGGGGTCCTTCCAAAAGCGATTAGCTTGGTCTTTCCATTATTAGTTGGTTCATGAACTAATTGATGTCCAGTAATTGGGTCATAGGGATCATTTTACTGATTCTTTAGCTGGGGTTTAAGCTGTACATTTAATTTAAATATTAATTGCAATTTTTAATTTAAAAGGAGTTAGTTTTAATCAAATGTCGTAGATGTAATAGCACACTCGCCGTGTCCAAATCTTTTATCGAATCTATTTGATGTTTTTGTGACAAGTAAGAAGTGAATAACGGCGGAGGGGGGAGCTTCAGTTCAACGTTGATACAAATTTGCGCTATCAACACTATAAAAACAAACATTACTTTATTAAAACATTAACTTCTCCCGTTCTTGCATAAAAGACACATGGGATAGATGCAGTAGAGCTCATCTGTTTCAATTACTTCGGCGTCTTTGTTTCCCTAAAGTGAGCCAGGTACCCATCGGAGCTGGGTATACTTAGTAACGACTACTTGTAAAAATCTCCGGGATTCGATTCCGAGACTTTAGCCGTCATAAGCTCTACAATTAAAGCACGCTGTCCTGGAAATATTAAACATAACATAGTATACATTTAGTATAAACAGATCGGCGAACTTTGTAGTTAGGGGCTCAATGTAGGCCTACTATTCTCTGTTGACTTTTCAATTTTCTTCTCGATTGTGTGTTTTTATTCTTAGACAAATGAACTTATTTTTGTTTCTGTGGTGAAGTTAGAAGCTATTTCTTCCTTGATGATCTCTTTATGCTTCAGTAGCTTGGAAACTCGTGTGCTTTCTCTTCGGCTAGTGAGAGTAAACTGTTGGTCTACTGCTGGTGAGCTGCGGGTATACTGCTGGTCAACTGGTCATCCCTCGGTCAACAATTTACGATTTATCCCAAGCTTGGCTTCGTGCGTTTCAGCAAAAAAAGGCATATTTATGACGTATCAAAAGTGTAGCAGCGTTTATGACGTATCACAAACATAACGTCAGTTATGACGTATCGCTTCCTCTTGCAAAGAGAATAAAACTGTCCACGAGTGAACGCCCCTGGAGGTCATAAACTTTTTTTATAGACTTTATGCGGGATGGTGCTTGACAACTTCTTATAAGCCTAGGATGGATGTGTGGGGGTGGTGGTGCTAGTGTGGCTGGGTAAGTGGTGGTGGTGGTGTTAGTGTGTGTGGGTAAGGAGATGTGGCGGTGTTAGGGTGGATGTGTTTAGGTGGTGGTGATGTTAGTGTGGGTGTGTGTAGATTGTGGTGTTAGTGTAGGTGTATGTGTGTGTGTGTGTGTGTGGAGGTGGAGGTGGTGAAGTTAGTGTAGGTGTGTGTGCGTGAGTGGAGGTTGAGGTGTTAGTGCCAGGTACGGGTACCCAGCAGTTCGCATTGATGTGTAATGAAAAACACCCAGCAGTCCACTGTCCATTGTGTAAAGCTACAGACAAGCTTCAGTACTAACTTACAGTCGTAGTCAATTTCCTTCAGCTGATTCAGCAGCCTCTACAAGTATTTCCTCCGTCAACACAACACTTCCTGTCAGTGGCGGAACTAGAAATCAAAGGCTCCCCCGCAAAGAAAAAACTAGGGCCCCCCTATATATATATATATATATATATATATATATATATATATATATATATATATATATATATATATATATATATATATATATATAATGTATATCCTACATGAGTTATTTAGTCTACTTCATTGCAATATATGACCATTTTTTTTTAAATATATATAGCCATTCTGAGAGGACAAACCAGAAATAAATATAGTCCAAACAATAAAAAGTTAAATAAACTGGTAAAATATATATAATGACGTTAGCTTGATTCGTGAATGGTTTCTCGCGTTATGTTTATTTTTTTCATTTTTGGCTTTTATAATATCAATTTTGAAAACATTAATTTTTATAGCTATACTATTATATATTACGTCTTATTTAAGTAACAATTCAGAGAATCAATTGCTTTTTAATATACACAGTACAAAACTATTTAAATGAGCTTTGTGGGCATCCCTATTTTAAAGAAGGGCAGTAAGTCATGCAAGTAGTGTGAATGTTTACCTACCTTTCAAACTATAGCTCTTGTAGATTTTAAAATATTTTTCTACGCAACAATCTCTGCTATAGTAGACCTGGTTTTTTTTTTTTTACAAAACCACTTTCAAGATGCATAAAAAACATAATTTTTGAAAAAAAATTCATTGTATTTTGGTCGGAACTGGGCCCCTAAACGTCCTGCCCCCCCCCCCCCCCCCCGCATTGCGGGGTCTGGCGGTATGGTAGTTCCGCCCCTGCTTCCTGTCTGTGTTGGGCGCAGATCTTACAACTAGAATTATCCATACAACGTTACGTCATAGACTGTTACATCCCACCCCTCTACACCCCCCTCCCTCCCCGCAGGAGTTTAAACCACACGTTGACTGCCTCTGACGGCGCGTGTAATTAGAACCTGGTCAGCTGACCAGAGTCCATTTGTTCCACCCAGCCAATCACTGCTGGTTAGTATCGGGCTGACCTTTTTCTTGTGTCGGCCGAATTTACTGCTGGTCTAAGGTGATAACTCTCGTCATGTCTCCAGTGATGTACTTACCTCCCTTCACCCTTGTCATGTACTTACCTCCCTTTACCCTTGTCATGTTCTTACCTCCCTTCACCCTTGTCATGTACTTACCTCCCTTCACTCTTGTCATGTACTTACCACCCTTCACTCTTGTCATGTTCTTACCTCCCTTCACCCTTGTCATGTACTTACCTCCCTTCACTCTTGTCATGTACTTACCTCCCTTCACTCTTGTCATGTTCTTACCTCCCTTCACCCTTGTCATGTACTTACCTCCCTTCACCCTTGTCATGTACTTACCTCCCTTCACCCTTGTCAAGTACTTACCTCCCTTCACCCTTGTCATGTACTTACCTCCCTTCACCCTTGTCATGTACTTACCTCCCTTCACCCTTGTCATGTACTTACCTCCCTTCACCGTTGTCATGTACTTACCTCCCTTCACCCTTGTCATGTGCTGACCTCCCTTCACCCTTGTCATGTACTTACCTCCCTTTCTCCTATACACTTCTCTGCACAAAGATTATTTTGTTTTATTCATCAATTCCGTGCGTGAAAAAAGCACCATTTGAAAAAAAAAACACATAACACGTAATGATAGACTTGTAAAAAAAAACTGAAAAATAACCAAAAATTATTTGAAACTATTGTACTTGTGAAACAAAGATTATTCTATAAATAAAGGAACCGAAACTGACCTAGAAGAAAAAAATTTCCAAGTGTCAAGGTACACTGATGCTTTAATTAAATCCAAAGAGTTTTTTCCCCACACCACGTCTAGACCTGTTAATTAACCCATCCCAAATCGTTGGACGCGGTCAAACACAAGACCGCCCCCCCCCCCATCTCCACCAACTATCAGTGCGCCCTCTGGTGGAGGGCGGGTTATCCAAAATGGAAGACGAACCAGACAGGAAGTCATAAAATCACTATGGCTGAAAGGGACGTCATGTGCTACATAAAATACGAAAATAGAGTCGGATACCAAAAACTAGCTCTAACACTCACACACACACACACACACACAAAAGCGAATAGAAAACAAAATAAATCCATAAACATGAGGGTTATGAATATTGAGGGCATAACTATATCAGATATATATATATATATATATATATATATATATATATATATATATATATATATATATATATATAATATATATATATATATATATATTAGGGTTATATCTTTAATATGTCATGGAGTATATAATTATTTCGATTATGCGTGTGTGTATGTTTACATAAATGTATATATATTTTACATATGTCGTATATATTGTATAGGTTATATATGCTGTATGTACTAGAATCTAAACAACTGGCGAGAAAGATTGGTAGGAACAAAATACACAGTTGAACAGTGTCAACGATGCGTACAAGATCTTATTACTCACATGAAAACCTCCAGGCCAGTTCCCGTGTGGGGCCTCAAGCCGTCACCAACCACTCGAAACCTCCTCGTCCCTGATGGTACCAAGCTCTCGGGTCCGGTGCCATTAAGTCGGCTCCCATAGGGCCCCACTCAACGTGTGTCGAGTCTATCTAGTCGTGTTGTGAAGAGCTCCCAGTAGAAAACCCCAGCGATGTTCAAACAATATGCCTCATATCTCCGGTTGTGAATCAATATTTGGTTCGCTGTCTTTTAAACACTCGAGAAATTTCAATATTTATTTATTTTTAATAAAATATAAATTTAGATTTATTTCAGCTTTTAAAATAATGACTGTATTTCTTTTTTTATACTAACTCCACAAGCTCTGGGTCTGATCCGGAGATTTTTTTATTCTAAGTTTGCCTATAAATAGTTACACTTTTCATGGGTTCGAAGTAATGTTTGTCGATGCCAATTTCTAGACCATTCTAACACATTCTCTCTTTCCATCTGCCTCTTTTCTCTCTCTTCTACTCTCCACATCCTCCTTCTCTCAGACTCTCCAGCATTCACTTTCTGGTTTCAACCCACTCGAAGAAGAAAAAAAAAACACCAAATGAAAATACTGCAAGTCTGTTTCAGGAGTCGGCACGTCGATTCGGTACCAAAGTATTCTCCAAGTCGACTGACGAACGTCTTCACTTTCTTCAAAGTGTCTCATAACAGTTTGTTTTTCTTTTCTACGCAGACGCCGCCCCCGCCCCCACCCCACGTTCACACACTCACACACATTCTGTCTTTATTAGGAAATATTCAGGAAACATGGCGTTCATCTTGATAAATCTCAGCACGTTAATTAGATAATTACAAAGAATTGTACGATGACACGTGTTTTTCTTAATCAAAACCCGCGGAAATTGAGGTAGAAAGTGGAATTATTTTTTCAACGTTTGGAATTATTGATGTTAAGTTTTGTTTAATCGAGGCTTTAATCTTTGATTGACTGGAATTTTGTTTTCGAAAGATTTCTAAAAAATGTTTATGAAAACAATTTTACAGCCAGTGTAGTGTTTTGTGTGTGATGAAAGAATGTGATTAAAAATAACAGCAAAACAATAAAGTTGGCGGATATTTCAGAGCAGTTTGGTGGTGAATGTAAGGAAACACTGAGTCAACTAGACTTACAAATACATTTGAATTGCTTTGTGAATTAATTTGATGTAGGCTTACGTGTACTTGGTCTATTTGTTTTTGCTTTGTTTTGTTTTTTCGCAAACATGCATATATAGCGAGGTGACTAGTTAGTTTAATTTAACTAACTGTCCACCTCACCTTGCATTTGTTTTATGAATCCCTTAGTTTCAACGGTAATATTGTTTATTAAGTAATTTTTACCAAAATCTTATAATTTCTGTATATCTGTCTGTGGTTTTGCTCTAATTGGCCATAAAGGATAATGAATTTGTAATCTGTTTTTATTTTTCGATATTTTCTATACTACTCTTCTGTATTACGCTTACGACATGCGTAACTGTGTGCCTAGCTCATAAGTATTTCTTGATTCAAGAAATGTTTAGGTTTTTACAAATCAGAAGAAACGAAGCAAGCAACATGTTTTCTTTCAATGGTTAATACACTAAAATAATAATGCGATTATGTTGACTTTCCATCATTACAATAAAGGAATATGTAATAACACTATGTAAGAACAAATGTAATAAAGAATGTAATAACGAATCTAATAACAAATGTAATAACGAATGCAATAGCAAATGTTATAACAAATTTAATAACAAATGCCATAACAAATGCCACAACAAATGTCACAAAAAATGTCACAACAAATGTCACAACAAATGTCACAACAAATGTCGCAACAAATGTCACAACAAATTTCATAACAAATGCCATAACAAATGCCATAACAAATTTCATAACAAATTTCATAACAAATGTCATAACAAAAGCCATAACAAATGCCATAACAAATGTCATAACAAATGTCATAACAAATGTCATAAAAAATGTCATTAAAAATGCCTTTACAAATGCCATTACAAATGTCAAACAATGTCATAACAAATGTCATAACAAATGTCATAACAAATGTCATAACAAATGTCACAACAAATGTCATATGTTTTCCCCTCCAGCTACGGTGACATGACACCCGACACCATCACGGGGAAGATTGTGGGCGGCGTCTGCTCACTCAGCGGTGTCCTGGTCATCGCACTTCCTGTTCCTGTCATCGTGTCCAACTTCAGCCGCATCTACCACCAGAACCAGCGGGCGGACAAGAGGAAGGCGCAGAAGGTGAGTGGGTGTCGGAGGCATGCACAGGCTGACCTTTAACCTCTGAACGGCTTCTTGCTACATGTTGTGATGTTCATTTGTTTAACCCCAAAAGATGAGTTGGTTTTTGAGACTTGTCTGAGGCTGACTTGCACAGGCTGACCTTTAAACTCTGAACGGCTTCTTGCTACGTGTTGTGTTCATTTGTTTAACCCCAAAAGATGAGTTGGTATCGGAGTCCTGACATGCACAGGCTGACCTTTAACCTCTGAACGGCTTCTTGCTAAATGTTGTGTTCATTTGTTTAACCCCAAAAGATGAGTTGGTATCGGAGTCCTGACATGCACAGGCTGACCTTTAACCTCTGAACGGCTTCTTGCTACGTGTTGTGTTCATTTGTTTAACCCCAAAAGATGAGTTGGTATCGGAGTCCTGACATGCACAGGCTGACCTTTAACCTCTGAACGGCTTCTTGCTACGTGTTGTGTTCATTTGTTTAACCCCAAAAGATGAGTTGGTATCGGAGTCCTGACATGCACAGGCTGACCTTTAACCTCTGAACGGCTTCTTGCTACGTGTTGTGATGTTCATTTGTTTAACCCCAAAAGATAGTTGGTATCGGAGGCCTGACATGCACAGTCTGACCTTTAACCTCTGAACGGCTTCTTGCTTATATGTTGTGATGTTCATTTGTTTCACCCCAAAAGATGAGTTATGTCGGAGACCTGTCTGAGGCTGACTTGCACAGTCTGACCTTCAACCTCTATACGGCTTCTTGCTAAATGTTGTGATGTTCATTTGTTTCACCCCAAAAGATGAGTTATGTCGGAGACCTGTCTGAGGCTGACTTGCACAGTCTGACCTTCAACCTCTATACGGCTTCTTGCTAAATGTTGTGATGTTCATTTGTTTCACCCCAAAAGATGAGTTATGTCGGAGACCTGTCTGAGGCTGACTTGCACAGTCTGACCTTCAACCTCTATACGGCTTCTTGCTAAATGTTGTGATGTTCATTTGTTTCACCCCAAAAGATGAGTTATGTCGGAGACCTGTCTGAGGCTGACTTGCACAGGCTGACCTTTAAACTCTGGACGGCTTCTTCCTAAATGTTGTGTTCATTTGTTTAACCCCAAAAGATAGTTGGTATCGGAGACCTGACATGCACAACTTGACCTTCAACCTCTGAACGGCTTCTTGCTACGTGTTGTGTTCATTTGTTTAACCCCAAAAGATGAGTTATGTCGGAGACCTGTCTGAGGCTGACTTGCACAGTCTGACCTTCAATCTCTATACGGCTTCTTGCTAAATGTTGTGATGTTCATTTGTTTAACCCCAAAAGATGAGTTATGTCGGAGACCTGTCTGAGGCTGACTTGCACAGGCTGACCTTTAAACTCTGAACGGCTTCTTCCTAAATGTTGTGACGTTCATTTATGTTAACCCCAGCAGTTTTAAAGTTTGATGCAGGCTGTGTGTATCACATGCAAGATGACAAGGAATTGTTAAAACTAAAATAAACGAAGTTATCACAGAAATAGTGTGAGAAGCCTCGGTTAGGTGATAGCGCATTCGATTGCTAGCCTGTAAGTCTCGAGTTTGGTTCTAAGGTATAAGTCCTTACAACACCATTGAGATCATCTAGCTATGATAAGTACCTGAATCGAGTCAAATGGAATAAGAGTAAGAGGGCCTAATGTTGGTCACCCTTTTTGGAATAATTTTACACAAGCCAGATCTCTTGAATCTGTTTACAGATCGTAAACACAGGATTTTATTTTTTACTGTACTTAACAGAAAAAGTAAATAAAACAAATCAGCCGTCAGGTTTTAAATGCACCTGGAATCACCAATGTGTACGTTTGTAAAGTTTCCTTTCTAGCCTAACAGTCCCTGGGGGCTGGCGAAGTAGAGTTCACCTGTTTGTGTGACCTCGGCATAGGAAGGTCAGCAATGTGGTCAGCATTATAAGCCAGCCGCCTTTACTTTTTTCCCTTACATCAAAGCTGGGTGAACTCGCTGGCTTTCTACGGACTTGAACCCAGATTCGAACTCGCGACTTTCGGGTTAGCAGTCGTATGCTCTATCATGATTCTACCACGTCCTCCCGTTACAGTTAGTTGGTAGGCCTACTGGTCAAATATTCTTTGATGGATAATAAAAATGTCTGCCTTAGACAAACGTTTACGACCAGAGGCGTAGCGACCCTTCCCGGCGCCCGGGGACAAACTTTTCGATTTGCACCCCCCGTCAAGATTTTGATTTGCACCCCCCCCCCTCAAACTTTCGATTTGCACCCCTCCTTGAGATTAGATTTCCATTTGCACCCCCCCCCACTCAATCTTTCGATTTGCACCCCCCTCAACCTTTCAATTTATTTTTCCAACCCATTTTGGCGCCCCCTAAGGTCGGCGCCCGGGGACATATGTCCCCCCCCCCCCGCCCCCTCCCCCCCTCGCTACGCTACTGTTTACGACCAACTAAAGTCTGTTACTGACAGAAGTCTGCAACAGACTAAACTATGAGACAGACAACAAAACTCTCCGACAGACTAAAGTCTGGGATAAATATCAAATACCAGTGACAGAAAAAGAAAGACAGACACTGATGCTGATCCTATTTATAAAACCCACCAAAACAAAGATGCGGAGATGAAGAATCCAACTTTTTAAATACTTTGCCGCCACATGGAACAGGAACTAGTTACTTCTGATAGAGCATGTTGTACTTAAGATAGAAACTAGTCCTGTATAGTCTCCTGTAGCCGTAAATAAGTATAAACACTTAGCCCCTCATGTTACTAATTATTCCTACAGTTCCCTGTAGCTATAAAGCACTACATAGAACCGTGCCACTACAACAGATATACATAGTTCCAACCCTACTGGCGTTCTAGTTAACACTTCCTAATAGTTTTTTTTTTAATTATTTCCCTTGAGGGTAAAAATAAAATTAATAAAAAATCATAATAAACGACAATTAATTTTAAAATTGTCCAAATCAACTTAATTCATCCTGTATACTGAAAATACTTTGCAGTGGAGCGTTTTTTCCATGAGATATTTTATCTGGAGATAATTTGTCATTGAACCATATACGAGCCTACCCGCGGTGTATCATATGCCGATATATTGTTGTTTTATTTTCTACTTTTCAGTAATTCATAATTTGTGAATTCGAGAGTACCAGTGCTGCAACTGAACATATTTGCTTTAAAACCCTATCAGTAGGTCGTTAAGGACGATACTACCCCCACCCTCCTTTTCCCCCAACCCCTACCCTACACCCCCCCCCCCCCACTTGAAAGCAGCCTCCTCTTAGCTACCTCCCCTAAGTTTAAAATCGTTTCAAACTAAATTATCTACCCCTAATAGCCGTCACTAAACCCGGATCTACGATTGTAAACATTTAGCGTGAATCACAGCTCACCAGACCATGTGGAGGTGGGGGTGGTAGGGGTATGCCTAGAGAGGAAGAGAGGGGGCTGTTAGGCGCATTTACAACTTGGTGTTATCTAGGGTATCTAAGAAGAGAATTATATATATAGATATGTATGTTTATCCAATTATATGTAATGGTCAAGAAATAATTCAACCTGATATGGTTTGGGTTATGTAAGTAATCTACCTAATATTGTGATGGGGGGAGGGGAGTGAAATCACCCCATCCCCTTCCGCAATTTTAACATAAGCCACCGCTTATATATATATATATATATATATATATATATATATATATATATATATATATATCTATATATATATATATATATATATATATATATATATATATATATATATATATATATATAAATTAAAAATACTAAAATATTAAAATCCGTTTTTAGTCACAAGAAGTTTGAAACACCATTCGTATTTCCTTCGAATCTCTTGAAAACACACGCGCACACACACTAAAAACAGATACATATCCACATAGAGACACACCAAGATGAGAATACAACGTAAGAGATAACGTTTTTACAAAAAAATACACGCAATCAACACATTATCGAAATTAATATCGGTATCGCTTGCGTGAAGCAAACGAACAGGGCGCGGGGGGGGGGGGGGGGGGGGAGGTAGTGGTTGTAGCTAAGCGTCTGCATTGCCTCATCGCGTGATTAATGCCAAAACTAATTAACATGCAGCTAATTATCCCCCCTTTGAAATAAAGAAAT
The DNA here is from genome assembly GCF_028476545.2 of Physella acuta. Lineage (NCBI taxonomy): Eukaryota > Metazoa > Mollusca > Gastropoda > Physidae > Physella > Physella acuta. Next base: position 41,143 of record NW_026733357.1, read on the forward strand.
TATCAGATTTTTTTTAAACAAAAAAAAATGTATACGCAGGAACACTAAACTGAAACCGTGCCGTGCATCTGGGGAAAAATGACACACCACGTTGCCTGGGACCGAGTTGCCCAGCCTCTAAGCCCCCCCCCCCCCCCCGGGCATCCCCTGATTAGCACATCCTCTGCACACACCAACCAAAAATAAAGGGGAGATAACCACGCTGGGTTACAAGGTCACCGTGTCCGTCGCTATTTCCGGTGCGGGGAGTTTAAATGGATCAACTCTCATTACCCCGCTAATTATTTTATTCGCCGAATCGTCCATCCGTGTCACAAACAATTTTATGATCTTTCGATAATTACTTACCCCCCCCCCCCCCCCCCCCCGCCTTTTTTTTCCTCCATTAAAAAAAATCCTACCCCGTGTGTGGTTTAATTGACAACTTTGAAATATTAACTTCATTCCAACTAGTAATGTATCATATCATCTCGCTCCCCCCCCCCCTCCTCCACACGTTTATTGTTGCAATCAATTCCAACTAACACACGGGCTTTGTACATATATTAACACATAAATATATGATACGTAAGGGGGGGGGGGGCATGTGGTATAGATATAACACACGTTACACCCCCCCCCACCATAAACACACATATCCCTCACACAGATTTCCTCACCTACACATACAGAGTGCGTGGCCCTCACACACGTAACCCTCACACACGTAACCCTCACAGACATGCCCTAACACATACTCAATAAGCCCTAACACATACTCGCAATCACAAATAATCCCCCACGTATACCCACACACTACCACACATCTGTATATGCCTCACAAGTGGAGCTGTAGTTACTATAGCAACCATACAGAATTATCAGCCTGCCTAGTCTGTTTACAAAGTCCATTAGAGAAGACTTTCAAGATCAGCAGATGAGCATAATGTTGTCCATAGCTTCCTGTACTGAAGCTATACGGAAAATATCCAAGCTACAGAAACGCATGTATTATTATTATAGCGAAATTAGAAGTAAATATGTGCATGATTAATGAGTTCTTTATAGTTAATTTACAATGTTAGAATGAAGTTACTTATTTAGTATTAATTAATTAATACTGTCATAATTAGTACAACGTAATTAATTGCCAAGCATTAAAAACTTGCGTAAGTATAGTGTTTACTGTACGTTTTTTAAAACATCGAATGATTTATTTTTTGTTAATTATAAATAAATTACTATATAAAATTTTGTATTATGATAATCATTAACCAATAACAGAATTTATAACCAAACAAGAGCATGAATTAATAACATGTGAATGAGTAATGTGGAATATAAATTTAGAAAAATCGAATGACTTATTTATTAATCCCATATAATAGGTCATTAAAACATTATTATCATAATTATTAACCAATAACATAATTTATTATCAAACCTGAGCATGTATTAATAGCATGACCTACAGCCTAAGACATAAAAACTAATATCCATTTGGCTTAATAAAAGATACAACATTGAAAGGGAAATAACTCATGAATATTTTCAAAGATTTATTTCTGCCTACCAGAGTTACTTTGTTTCGTAAGTTCTATCGCAAAAGATAAAATGCATCATTTATAAGCTACTAGTTAGTCCTTGACGTTGTCACTTTGTTGTCTGATAAAACTTTATTAAATTCGATGAGTCGATATTGTATCAATTATGGGCTCGGGGGGTTGGGAGGGGGGGGGGGGGGTTAAAAACTTTAAGTGGGGCACTGCTTCCCTTTAGTAATAAATTAAACAATAGTATAAAAAATTATAAAAACAGTATGAATACAGTATAAAAACAGTATGAAAACAGTATTTTCTCGTTTCTTTAGTTGCTGCTTTTACAGAAGAAAAAAAAAGTAAATATCAGAAACTTCAATTGATAAACAAGCTATCTTTTTTTTTTTAAAATAAAAGTTTCTATTATAACAAACAATTGCAAATTAATTTACTAACTGACTTGTTTTATTTTTCACATGCACTCCAAACCTTGCATGAATCATTGTTTTTTTTTATATGCACAACCATAAACATCTTCGTTTACTGTTTATAAACTATAGAAACGAAACAACATATTGCTTTCATCTTTATTTTTTTAAATCATTTTTTTTTTAAAACCAACGAGATCATTAATTAATTAATTAATTAACTTACTATCATCTCCTGCGAGTGCCCTGCTTTAGTTCAGCACTTAACAACCCCATTAAAATCAGGGTACCATTTTTGATATTCAGAAAGCGAGAGAGACGAGGATTAACATGGCCAAGAACGCCAGCAGCGCGGGCTTCATCAGCGCCAAGAAGAGAGCAGAGGAGCTTCTTCTGGCCAGGGAGGCTGGGCTGGAGCTGGAGGAGAATAACAGGGGGGACATCTTCGAGATGCAGCACCACCATCTGCTGTCTTGTCTGGAGAAAACCACGGTAGGAAATTTTTTTTTTTTTTACGGATAGGCCAGAGCTGAGTTTTTTTTTCAGGCACCTCTTTGGTGACCAACCCCTGCTTACCACCTCCAACCCATACTTGACCGTCCACAACCCCTACTTGACCCCCCACCCAACCCCTACTTGACCGCCCCCAACCCCTACTTGACCGTCCCCAACCCCTACTTGACCGCCCCCAACCCCTACTTGACCGCCCCCAACCCCAACTTGACCGCCCCCAACCCCTACTTGACCATCCCCAACCCCCCTACTTGACCGCCCCTAATCCCTACTTGACCGCCCCCAACCCCTACTTGACCATCCCCAACCCCCCTACTTGACCGCCCCTAATCCTTACTTGACCGCCCCTAACCCCTACTTGACCGCCTCCAACCCCTACTTGACCGTCCCCAACCCCTACTTGACCGCTCCCAACCACTACTTGACCCCCCAACCCCTACTTGACCGCCCCTAACCCCTACTTGACCGCCCCCAACCCCTACTTGACCGTCCCCAACCCCTACTTGACCGCCCCCAACCCCTACTTGACCATCCCCAACCCCCCTACTTGACCGCCCCCAACCCCTACTTGACCGTCCCCAACCCCTACTTGACCCCCCCCCCCCAACCCTTACTTGACCGCCCCCAACCCCTACTTGACCGCCCCCAACCCCTACTTGACCTCCCCCAACCCCTACTTGACCGTCCCCAACCCCTACTTGACCCCCCCCCAACCCCTACTTGACCCCCCCCCAGCCCCTACTTGACCGTCCCCAACCCCTACTTGACCCCCCAACCCCTACTTGACCGCCCCTAACCCCTACTTGACCGCCCCCAACCCCTACTTGACCGTCCCCAACCCCTACTTGACCGCCCCCAACCCCTACTTGACCATCCCCAACCCCCCTACTTGACCGCCCCCAACCCCTACTTGACCGTCCCCAACCACTACTTGACCCCCCAACCCCTACTTGACCGCCCCTAACCCCTACTTGACCGCCCCCAACCCCTACTTGACCGTCCCCAACCCCTACTTGACCGCCCCCAACCCCTACTTGACCATCCCCAACCCCCCTACTTGACCGCCCCCAACCCCTACTTGACCGTCCCCAACCCCTACTTGACCCCCCCCCCAACCCTTACTTGACCGCCCCCAACCCCTACTTGACCGCCCCCAACCCCTACTTGACCGCCCCCAACCCCTACTTGACCGCCCCCAACCCCTACTTGACCCCCCCCCAACCCCTACTTGACCGCCCCCAACCCCTACTTGACCGTCCCCAACCCCTACTTGACCCCCCCCCCCAACCCTTACTTAACCCCCCAACCCCTACTTGACCTCCCCCAGCCCCTACTTGACCGTCCCCAACCCTACCTGACCGTCCCCAACCCCTACTTGACCGCCCCAACCCCTACTTGACCGCCCCAACCACTACTTGACCCCCCAACCCCTTATGACCGCCCCCAACCCCTACTTAACCGCCCCTAACCCCTACTGACCGTCCCCAACCCCTTATGACCACCCCCAACCCCTACTGACCGCGCCAACCCCTACTGACCGTCCCCAACCCCTTATGACCGCCCCCAACCCCTACTTAACTGCCCCTAACCCCTACTGACCGTCCCCAACCCCAGAACGAAATAGAATTTAGAAACAAAATATATACCTTAGTCAGCGACCACCCCCACCCCACCCCTAAATTTAAGTCAGCCTCCCCACCCCCCACCCCACCCCCATCGAAAGTTTCAAATGTCATCCCCTCCCCGTGGAGAAAAATGTCTGAAAGAAACACTGGAGAATTATGTAAGCTTGGGACCCTAAATAACATTCTAACCCTTAAACTAGTCCTAAACTTCTGCTTCAACCAAACCCTAATTTAGACTTCTCTGGGTCGATTTCTGGATGCTTAACTTTACTCTTTGTTCATAAATCACATCACACCTTCCAGTGTGAAGAGGGGGGGGGGAGGTTGGGTGGCTACGAAATTTTCTATTTGATGCGTTAAAAAAGGCTCATATTTCAAAATCTATGGGGGTGGGGGGTGGGATTGCATTCCTATTGACACAAAAAATATAAACGGTCTGCAACTGTCCACAGGATAGAGAGTTCGTTGAGATGGACATGACCTTCAACAACTCAGCCAGCAAGCCAGCAGAGACGCCGCCCCCCTCGCCTGAGCCGTCTATAGTCTCCAACAGACGGAAGTCGAGATGCTGCGGCAAGAGGTCGTCTGTTACCTCAAAGCTAATGTCGCACGAGAAGGTGAGTCACAAACAGAGAAAGCCCGCGTAAATTTCTACCTTGTATTCTTAAAACATAAGAAAAATTCACAGCAAAAAAAAAAGAATTTTAATTATGATAAATATACGAAGTGATATTTTAAAATTTCATGTCGCTTTAGTCTTAATGTTAGGTTTAACCAATGCCGGTTACAACATACCTTTTTGGGTTGGTCTTACATATTTTATAATCTTTTACACACATTCTCAATTAATGTGACTGTACCTTTACATCAATTAACTAAATTATTTCAATCAATCAGTCTATAATTTAATAATTAAGATATTTTGTGTTAGATATTTCTCTGAGATATTTCGTCAGAAATATTGTGTCAATGAAATATTATCGTGTTATATTGTATCTTAAGATTCTTTTGTCAGGTAACCGTTTAAAAATTACGAAAAAAGAATGGTACTATTCATTATTTGGTGCTCACACTACCCATCTCTCCCCACCCCTAAACACACACTTTGCTTAGATCTTATGAGTTAATTACATTGAAATAAACTGGGCTGTATTCGAATGATTAGGAAAGGACAGAGAAGGGGTTTAAAAGATAGATTTAGGAGTGAAGGCCATTTATTTTATCAAGTAGACTAATCATAATTGCATCTGACAATTAAATGCTAAATTGTAATTTCAGAAATAAACTGTTTTTCATATAAACTTTTTTTTGTCTTCTTTAGAAGCGATCTCATTCGAAACACAGCATTGAGCACCAGGAACTGAACGATGTCAGAATGAGGCTCTCGCCCTCTTCCAAAACAGACTCAAGGTCGAGTGGGGTCAACACCTTCGAGGTCCAGGGCTTCTCCAACACCAACCACAACCCCGGGGGCAACGGGCTGAGCAACAACCCGGGGGGCAACGGGTTGAGCAACAACAAATCCAACAGCAGCCAGGATATCTACGGGGGCTACCCTAGCCAGTATCAGCAGAACCTGACCGGTGGCTTCAGGAACACGACCTCTGAGAGCGAGCCCAACATCGGCTCCAAGCTGACCTCTGCCGGTCACCTCAACATCACCACCGCCCTGGTGTCCAGTCCCAACTCGACCGGAAGTTCCGCGTCCGTGCCGGAAGCGTTGCCCGTGTACAGCTCATCATTGCCTTCATCCTCCAACAAAGGGGACATAATCAGGATATCAACGTTATAACCCTTGTCTTGGGACTTGTCAAGGGATACAAGAAAATGATATCAACGCGAAGTGAACGAAAAACAAAATGAGCGAAAACCCGAAAAAATAAAAACTAGCATCTGGAGTTTTACAGTAAAATTTTATAAATAGTTTAAAAGTTTCACCAGCTCTCATATCGAATCTGATTTTTTTTTCCCGAAAGCTGGACACCACCTGACCATCACCGTGTTGGACTGGTAGCTCAAGCTGTTCCGTGCGACATGGCCTGTGCCTTAATTTTGCCACAGGCCAGGGTCAGGGTCATTTGCCCCCTCATCCCTGATTTGTTGTCTGACGTTTTCTGAAAGATGCTTCCAAGCGTCTGTGAGGAACCACGCCGTTTGCAATGTGCTCTGCAAGAAGTGTTTAAATTATTTCAGCCCAACTCCACTGTATTATCGCTCCTCCATTCAGCAGATTCCATTGTTGCGAGCCCACAAGGAAACTCGAAGGAAAAAGATTATGTTACATGCAGAGCTCGTTTTATGTCAAGACCATGTACTGCATTTGTTAAAACTACATAGCCTTCATATAGCATACAAATGTAAACACTTTTAAAAATGCAAGTTAGATTGTTTAATATATTTCCTAGTTATAGTACAGGAAGTTAGTTTTTAAACAAAATAGGATTCTTGGGAGAACTTTGTATTCAAACTTACCAAAACAGTGCTACGATTAATTAGATGACTGGGCAGCTTCAGGGACTGATTAAGCTTGCCCTATGTTGAAACTTATTTAGTGGTCTCTGTGGCTGTTACCTCACGACTGTATGTTGCTATAGATATTGGAAAACATTTTAGGCTTCCTAAAATTCCGGGGCCCCAGCTTGCTGCTCTGTCAACCCTCCACTGCAGTCCTACTCAGCGCAGACCCATCCTTCCCTGCAAAGGTCTCTGTTATATGCTAACACAGAGAACCTGGCTGTTTCCAAAGAGTAAATCTCTCTTCCTTTAAGCTTTTAAACTGAGTAAATCTCATTCAATAAACCTCAACATTTAATGTTCTATTTCAAGATTTCATTGCAGTCTCTGCTCATTTGATTCACATCGCATTCGTAGATCACTGAAATGATCATGATTTTAAAACTGAAAACCAAAGTATGAGAAATGGGGTGAAATGCTGTGAGAAAATGGGTAGAATGGAAAAACACGTGGTGTTTTACTGATCTGATTTACATGTCAAAAGGCTGTGACTTTGTACATAAACATACTAGTGCACTGTTTATTTGTATGTCTTATGTACATAAACATACTAGTGCACTGTTTATTTGTATGTCTTAGTTCAGTTGCTCTGTCTATGCTGTTGAAACTGACATTTTATAACATAACAATAGATATTCTAATTTATTTTTTAATTTATGGGTGTTGGGAATTCTAAACTTTTTTGGTGATTTTTAAAAAAAAATGTTGATATTATCTTAAAATGCAAAAAAAAAAAGGCTAAATTTAGTTGATGATAAGGCACGCATATTTGTAAATATATATATTGGGCTAAGGGTATTTCTTTGTTTAAAATATGTTATGAACGTGAGTGATATTGACATTGTTGATTCTGTGTCTGTTGAAGTTAGTTAAAATAGTATATACTGTTGATAACACTTCGATAGTTTATAATCACGGTTGAAACATGTTGATGCCATTTTTTTTTTAAAAACAAGAATAATTTTTTTATTACTCGCATGGTTGTGTGGCACTGATTTTAATTTTGTAAAAAATTTGGCGAAATCTGTCCCTGTAAATATCACCCCATTTAAATACTTTAACATCGTGAAGCATGAGAATTAATTCGTACCCTTTGATCATAGATACCCAAAAGCAGTGAGTTTAAATTGTTTTACATTTTAGATAAGTGACAGCTTTTTTAAATTTACCATAACATTAAGTCAAATTATCTTCAATTAACACTCATTAACTTGTCCGATTTTCCTGTGTTTGATTGAGGAAAACAAAATGGAATGGGTCAAACTGAATTCCTTCCCCTGATCTCCGGATATGTGAAAAGGGGAGATCAGTCACTAGCATAACAAGATATACCTCATGACGTTTCATTCTCTTCAACATCATCCCATTTCGAGAAGTATGATTTATTTTTATTTATACAAAATAATGTTGATACGACTTGTTGACACGGATGCCAGTGATATCAACCCCCCCCCCCCCCCCTTTCATGCCATGATTTAATTTTTTTTTTCTCAAAGGTCAGTTTAGGATCACAGTGGTGGGGGGGGGGGGGGGGGGGTGCAAAAATAATGGAAAATAATCACACAAATAAATATATAATAATAAATATTTAATGACAAAGACTATAAAGCTCATTTTAGTAGTAAGTTTAGGATTACAATGGGAAAGGAGGGGGGGGGGGCTGCAAAATAATCCTAAATAAGCCTAGAAGACTATTGGGAACATTATTTATTATACACTAAAATCAGCAGAGGACAATTTTTTTTAAAATTAAGGTGTGACTTTTTTTTAAGCATGTACTGTGAAAACATGTAAGTGTGCACACACAACAGAGGACAAAACATGTTTAGACTGGATATGACATCATCATTATATTATTTTTTCTCAGGGCCAGATTGACTATAAATAAATTCCTTTAAGTCAAGTTTTGTTTCCTTTAAAATTCGTGTGCTGGTTTTTTTTTTTTTTTTAACTAAAATATTCTTGTAGAGAGAAAGATGGCCAGTCATGCACTGCCTGCTGATGTCTAATTAATCTAAGGTTCAACTTACTCCAACTTTATTCAGCTCCATTCATCACCATCCTAATTCAAATCTGCACTTTTTACCCTCTCATCATTTTTAATGTATACATGTGTCTTATCTGGTATTTTTTTAAAATAACATTTCAAAGTGTTTTTATTTTAAAATTCACATTAATTTTTTTAAATCATTTTTTGTCAAGTAGCATATAGGCCTAAGCAACGACTGTTCTATAAAATATCTTCAAGAAATTAATATATTATTATGACAAAAAAAATCAAGCACCGGTATATAGATTTCTCATACTTAATTTCTCTCTAACACTATTACTCTTATATTCAGATTCATGAAAGTATACTTATATGAATATTAACTGTTTCATTCTTTTAGTCAAAATATTTCAGCATTCTTGTACACATAATTTACACTTTTCTTGAAGCAAATGTGTAAATTTTCATTTAATCCTTTCCAACCTAAATGCAAGCTCACTTAAATCACTGCATTTATTCCATTGGGAAACATTTTTCAATACTGCTTGTTGTTTGAAAAAAAAATTAAACTGTTTTTTTTTAATAAACAATGATAATTATTATAATTGTAAATGAGTTGAATATGTTACATGCAAATTGTGAAATGATGCAGTGAGATTCTTTTTTTTTTTTTGACATATGGTAGAAATAGATGAATCTCTATTTCTTTTTCTTTTTAATTATTGTTTCAATACTTCCCTCTTTGCACTATAAATATTGTTCTTTATGATTCACATTTTTAATATACCAAGGATCTTGGACAATGCTTCTATGTGCTGTAGCTTATGCACTGATTGCCTAGCCTACAGATCTTTCTGTAGTTGGTTTAGCCCAGACCAGAAAAGGAAAACTAATTTTCTTTTTATGATTGAGTTTGGTTGATGTATTTTATTGGGTTTTTTTCCATAGTGTTGTGTATCTTCGCTAATGAGTTAATAGCTAGTAAGGATAGCAATTGTAATTTTACTAACTTCTAAGCAATCTATCTTAAAACCATAAAAAAAGTTAAAGGACATATGTAAAATAAAGAAATAAATAAATTGCATGTGCAGATTACAAACTACCAGTAATTAATCATACACTAAAGAACAATGCTAATTTTTTATACCCATGTTTTCCTATACCCTATTTCCATTTCACATGATAAAAACTATAGTATACCCCAACAGTTTTTATATCAGCAGTACAATTCTTAACACTGTCATAATGAGGAACATTCTATTGAGAACTCCAGCAGATTAAAGTGTAGTGCATGGCCAATTATTTCAGAACCCTTCGCAACATTTGCTGTAACAAAGCTCATAAGCTTTTAACGTATATGGCTATCAAATATTTAAGCTCCTGAACATATCTTACAAAAGTTACCAGAATAAGAAACAGAATCACCACAATGTTGATGAAGTATTTTCATATAAAACAAAAAAAAAACACTCTTTTATAAATAAGTTATTATTTGCTATTAAAAAACTTAAACATTAATTTAATTTTTATTTGTAGAAGTAGATGTTTAGAAAACGGGGAACAAAAATTTAAGCTTAAAAAAAGAAAACTTTAATCTCTGAAGCTTAGCATTGTCTTCCAGTAGAGCTTTGTTTCCCCTTTATTTTTTTTTCAAACTTGAAACGTTCGCCTGCACCTGTTATTAAATTCCAAACACATTTTTAAAACATAAATTCTTGCCAGTTAGAAATCTACACAAACTAATTAAATGAATAACTGTTTGTTTTCTTCTATAGTTGATATCGGCTTCAGTGATGAACAAGTTTAGTTTGATCTGAGACCAAATAAGTTTAGTTTGATCTGAGACTGAATAAGTTTAGTTTGATCTGAGACCAAATAAGTTTAGTTTGATCTGAGACTGAATAAGTTTAGTTTGATATGAGACCGAATAAGTTTAGTTTGGTCTGAGACCAAATAAGTTTAGTTTGATCTGAGACTGAATAAGTTTAGTTTGATCTGAGACCAAATAAGTTTAGTTTGATCTGAGACCGAATAAGTTTAGTTTGGTCTGAGTCCAAATAAGTTTAGTTTGATATGAGACCGAATAAGTTTAGTTTGATCTGAGACCAAATAAGTTTAGTTTGATCTGAGACCAAATAAGTTTAGTTTGATCTGAGACTGAATAAGTTTAGTTTGGTCTGAGACCAAATAAGTTTAGTTTAATCTGAGACCGAATAAGTTTAGTTTGATCTGAGACCAAAAAAGTTTAGTTTGATCTGAGACCGAATAAGTTTAGTTTGGTCTGAGACCGAATAAGTTTAGTTTGATCTGAGACCGAATAAGTTTAGTTTGATCTGAGACCAAATAAGTTTAGTTTGATCTGAGACCAAATAAGTTTAGTTTGATCTGAGACAGAATAAGTTTAGTTTGATCTGAGACCAAATAAGTTTAGTTTGATCTGAGACCGAATAAGTTTAGTTTGATCTGAGACCGAATAAGTTTAGTTTGATCTGAGACCGAATAAGTTTAGTTTGATCTGAGACCGAATAAGTTTAGTTTGATATGAGACCAAATAAGTTTAGTTTGATCTGAGACCGAATAAGTTTAGTTTGATCTGAGACCAAATAAGTTTAGTTTGATCTGAGACTGAATAAGTTTAGTTTGGTCTGAGACCAAATAAGTTAAGTTTGATCTGAGACCAAATAAGTTTAGTTTGATCTGAGACCGAATAAGTTTAGTTTGATCTGAGACCGAATAAGTTTAGTTTGATCTGAGACCAAAAAAGTTTCTGAGACCGAATAAGTTTAGTTTTATCTGAGACCACAGAGTGTTTGTAGTTCCACAGCCCACTGATCTTCCATTTGATAATTCAATAATGCTTTAGGTTTCAACATGTTAACTTAAACCGTATAATTGTTCCATTTCTATGTTGTTAATTTTTTAATGGACTCTATTGTATGCCATGTACTAACTCACATAATAATTATTTGCATAATCCTACATTTTTTAATATATTTTAGACACTAATTTTCTTAGCCTGCTAAGATGACACTTTTTAACTAACCTATTCAAAACCAAAGGTTTATTTCTTTCATTTTTTTTCCAATAATATTTTATACATAATAAGCATTGCATTTTGACTTTTTGCTTGAATAAAAACATTTTGTGGGTTGTCTCTCTTTGAACATGATGCTAGGCATAACAAGTGTAGATAACATATTACCCTGTGGTTTTTTTTTATTGTAGAATGATGTAGTAATCTGAGCATGTGAACACAGTTGAATGCTATTGTAACTGGTAAAGTAAGACAAAAAAAACATTAAATAGAATTTCTGTTATAATTTTTTTTTGTTATATTATGTAGTTTTTTTTTCCTTTATTAATCAAACTTATAAAAATAAACTTAATATTTTTAAAATATTAAAATATCATTTCAGATTATGCATTTTGTATGCTTTTCAAATTATTTTTGTATAGAAGATACTAATATCTAACAATAGTTTTTTCAACTCTGTCCCCAAAAAAAATTGTTTTATTTTTATTCGATAATTTTCCTAATTAAAACAAGCATGCTGATTTAAATATTTCTGGTCAATTTTGTGTAATACATATTAATTTAATACTAACATAAAAAGTACAATAAATTTTATAATAAGTAAATGAAGCTAAATCATTATTTATAATGGAATTTCACAATTTATTTATGATTGGTCTGTATTTGTTTAGTTTGAAAAGAAAATTTTAATTATACTTGTAGTGTCCTATCTGAAATCATTAGCTATAATAAAACAAACTATGAAACAATATATTTTTAATTTAAGTTTTAAATCTATTTTATTTTTAAAATATTTATTAAAGCAACAACTATTCTGTCGAAGTTCAGTTATTCCAAATTAAAGCCACAACTCTAGACATCACTTTTCCAAAACATCAACAATTTAGCCAACTTTGTTATTTTTTGGCTTCTCTATTTTTTTAAAACTAAACCTACCAACTGAAACTACTCTGATATTATTTATTGTTAATTAATTCTCAAATAATTTTGTGTTCATTTGTTTTGAATTTTTTGTTTCAACTTCAAACATTGTTTATGCCATTGTTTTCTTCATTATGGTGACTATAATTAATTAAATTACGGTTAATTTGTTTTATAACCCAACCCATACCTGAGACCCCCTTGTATGGACATGAGGCTTGAGTTCTTATCCATGAATTGATAATGATTTTACCAGCTATTTAAGTGGTTGAGATACAATCTAAATAAAAAGATCTTTTTACACAAACAAATGATTTTTTTTAATATGTATTTGTAACATTAGAGATTGTGTACATAGAAATATGATGATGTATTATGCTGTTGTTTTGGGTAAAAGCCAAGTATAATTTTTTTCCCGTTTTTTTCCAAGGGACTTGGGCAGATGGAGTAGTCCTCAATGTCATAGAAGGGTAGTATGGCCAGTACTATGTCCAGCCGCCTTGGTTTTCATTACTTGAGTCGGGTACCTAATAGAGCTGAGTTGACTCAGAGGCATCATATAAACTCTAGCCCTGAATCTAAACTTAAGGTTTTTGATAATGTCTATAATCCAACCACCCAAAGTGCGTATAGGGCTATGGTAAATAATTACCATCTCGACTAGTTGGATAAATGGGTTGCAGAATAATTTGCGGCGGTTTATTTATAAAGCTCATTTAGAAGATTTTTTTAAAGTCACACTTTCTGACCCCCCCCCCCCCCCACACACACACACACGCCCATACTTGCATCACATATTCACTTAAGTCCAAGACAACCCATCTCCCTCCGTCCTTACAAAATACAGACCCCGTCCCCTAGAATTTGTTACCTAATTTGCTTGCTTAAACACGGGGTTTGAAGGAATTGTGTAATCAGCACTATGCCTAGCCATTTTTAATTTCCCCAATGCACAGTAGGTGGAATCTACAACAGCAGAGTTTCTTCCAGGTATCTCTTCGAAATGGAATCTATGTAGAAAATATATACTTTTACTAGTCTCCGCCCCACCCCCCTCCGGAAAATGTTGACCCCCCCAATATCATGTGCCCCCCCCCCCTCCCCCGGAGAAAAAAGTCTGGAAGAAACACTGCCTTCAGGGCTGAGTGGAGTCAAGAACGTCACTCGCCCGGGAATCGAACTCACGGCTTTCGGGGTAGTGATCGTGTGTTCTTGTGTTCTACCTCTCTGCCTCTTACTTTCGCATTCAAGACTATTAGTAATCAAGCCTGACCTACTTCCAAAAACACACACCATGTCCAAGTTCACAATGAGAAGCTGGTTCTAAAAACCAACTTGGTTAAAAGTTTTGTTTGGTCCTTACTTTGTATCGTCAGTCTTCATTCAAAAAAATTTCAGTAAGATCCACGGGAACTTTGTCAGTGGATGGTCAAATGTTAGCACTCACACGCCCCCCCCCCCCCCCCAATGGAGCTGAGATCCCAACAGTTTGAACAAGTAAACAGATAAGATACTTTATCAGCCTGGAACAGCCTTGACCTTTAGACAAACAATGTCAACTGTCTTAAATTAGATCAACTGCCGAATTCAACCAAGTTGTCCATTATCCACGCATAAAAAAACTCGATTAGAAGAGTTCAGCTCACAAGCTACACACCACACGGATAAACACGATTCGAATTGTTAAACTGACACACTACACATCTTGAACTGGGTCACGTGTCTTCATAACCATCATTTTAACGGTAAGTTTTTAATTGTATTTATATTTGTTCCCATTCTAAGCATTTTACCAGTGTTGCTATAAGCAAAGGGTCTCCAAACTTTTCAGCCCGAGAAATATCAGTTCGAGGGCCAGAGTAACTTCCAGGCATCTCTTCGGGGTGGCAGAGCCCTACCCCCCCCCCCCCACACACACACACACTGGTGGGGGTCGACAACACACTCGACATCCAAGTTTGTTTTTCAAATTTTTCTTCACGTATTTCATTATTGAAAATGTTTGTACACACAGGTGTGTTGTTGCAAAATTTGAAAGGTAATCTGATGCAAAAGTTATAATATTAGGAAATTATTCCTTTGGCAAAAACTTATAAAAACCACCCGCCCTTCTTTGAACTGGTCGCTAAGGAGTTCATTTGCTTGCAGTTCAGTGACCTCCAGCTGCAGTTAATCTGGGCAACTGGCCACATTTGCTTCAAATGGGTTTTGAAACAGTGTCGCTTTTTCTGCCAAACCCTAACCCGTTTAGCCTATGTGACTTTATAAAATTCACCATCTTCAACACAGGATTCAGTACACTGCTTATATTAAGCACACAAAACTTGCTTATGAATAATACAGTGCAAAAACATTGGTTAAAAATGTCTTTCTCGTTACACATCTGCTTCACTTGTCCAACCAAGCCTTTCTTTATGCCACTCAAGTTTTTCCTCCATCAACAGTAAGGTAACTGAGGTTAGTCCAGTTCAAGTAATAATCAGCAAATGTTTTTTTTAACCTAGCTCTGGTACCTTAGAAAAAATTACTTGTTTGGTACCATGGGGGCAGTTTGACCCCGTAGTAAAAAATAGACTGTATAACTAGAATAATAACAGATAATTATAATATATATAGATATGTGTTTTTGGCAAAATATGATACTACAATGTGTGAATACATACTGGGTTAATTATGTATCCATGTTTATTAGGCTTTATTTAGGATATTTCAAGCAGACCCAATGTCATTGCTCGCATTGGTTGCACACTCGCTTGGTATGTTCTTCGCTCACAAACTGATTGCACTCATTACAGACGAGTTTGGTTTGCTTGTCACGTGATCTGAGAAAAAAATACAACATCTCTTGCGTTGTCCTGAATGAGGTTGTGTGGTGCTTGCTGTTTGTGTTAGTGCCTCCACAATACCGTAGGTAGGCATGTTCTGTTTGACATCTTTTGGCGTCTGATTCATTTCCAATCGTTGATACGCATGTGGAGTAACCAAAGCAAGGATCAGTTCCTTCAAGAACGTTTGTCGTTTGTTTTTGTTTACGTTCTCCAACGTTGGACACCTTTCAAGTAAAAATAACACAAGCGTTCAAGGCATCACTTTCAATCTTTCCAGAACATACCCTCATTGGCCAACGATTTGCTTTTCTTGCCGTGGTATAAAAGCTGCACATTTGATCATGGCTGTCTACAACACCTTTTTCTTGGTTGTTAAATACATTTATTAATTATTATTTCCCAGTAGCTGCATCAATATTTTTTTGGGGAATGCATGGTGGACAGATATACGACACTTGTGTTCTTCTTTGGAAAAATGAAGAAGAGAATGTAATCATTTGCATGATCAAATGCGTTTTGAACTTTTTTCTCTACTGCTTTCGTCAAAAATGACGAGAAGAATGTATCATTTCCAATCTAATTAGATATCAAATTAGTCATAAAAATTTAATTTAAAGATTACCATATTAACTAGACTGCTAACCCGACAGTCTCGAGTTCTAATCCGGGTTCAAATCCGGGTTCAAATAGTTAGAACGTCCATGAGTCCACCCAGCAGGATGGGTAGGCCTACCTAACTCACGTTAGGGAAACAAAGGCGGCCGGGCATAGTGCTGACCACTGTATCCCCTTGTATGCTGAGGTCTTCGAAACAGATAACTCTACTTCATCTACCCAGTGTGTCTAGGGCACAAACGGGAAAAAAGATATTAAACGACGCTAAGGGAGATAACAGGATTAAGTACAAGAGATCGCTCGTCAGCGGAGAGTTCTTGTTCATGGATGTTTCTATGTCAATGAACCGACCAAAGGCGGTAATAAGAGGCAGACATAAGCATAAGTTGTTTACATTTAAAATAAACATGGAAAAAGGAGCAAGATTTTGGTATTAAGATCTCAAAGTACTTACCTTACAATATGCTCTGATCAAGAGTTAAAATCTTACTGATTGGGTTCTAAAGCAAACAGTTTAGTCGTATGGGTTATCGAGTTAATTAAGAAGAAGCGGAATGGGGGAAAACAAAATTAAAAAACCCACTCGTTTAAATGTCAAATTAGTTTCACCCTTTCTTTTAATTTCTTATTGTAAAGTTTTCTTACCGTATAATTTTGTCACCGTTTAATTATCTTACAGTATAGTTTTTTTATCGTATGGTTTTCTTACCGTCTCTCCCCAAGCCAAGAGAATGTTGACCCTGAAGGAACTGTGTGCGGGCCTGCCCCTGGCACCGATACCAGAGCTGACCCCCCGGGATGAGAGCGTCCCTCACGCGCCCACTAGACTACAGGAACTCACTCTAGCTGAGGAGAAGGTAAAGCTCAGCTCTTTTCTAGTCTAGCATTTTATAGTTCTAGCAAATCTACATATTGTGATCGAATTGCTCAGATTTTCAAGCAAATATTTGTAGTAGTAGGTCGTGTTGACATATTTCTAAAAAAATAAAAAAGTGTATAATAATAAGCTTTAAAACGCACTAAAAATTAACTAGTTGAATAAAGCAAGTGTTTAAAAATTGCTTTGTTTAATAAACGTTAAAAGCATAGGTCGCTGGGGATATTTCTTATAAATTAAATGTTTTTGTTAAAGAAAGCTAGTTTTTTTAAAAATGTTTTCAGTGCATTTAAAAGCTTATTATTATAGAGCTTTTTTATATGTGTTTATAAATAAACATGCAACAGCCCACACAAAACACGATAGACAGAAATATTTAGCCAGATAAAATTTCAACACATCGGACTAAGGGGAGGAGGAGACAAGAAATTTTTGTATCTGAAGGAATGAATATTATATATTAAGACTGGTTACCTTAAGACGACTGTGACAGATCGACTCTACTTCCTCTGTCTCCAGCTGGCCGTACAGAACGCCCTGCGGTACTTCCCATCCGAACACCACGAGCTTCTAGCGACAGAGTTCGCCATCGAGCTCAGAACGTATGGCCACATCTACATGTACAGGTTTAGGCCCAACATTCACATGAGGTAAGGGGGGGGGTGTACATGTACAGGTTTAGGCCCAACATTCACATGAGGTAAGTGGGGGGGTCACATGAGGTAAGTGGGGGGGTCACATGAGGTAAGTGGGGGGGTCACATGAGGTAAGTGGGGGGGGGGGGGTGTACATGTACAGGTTCAGGCCCAACATTCACATGAGGTAAGTGGGGGGGGGGGTCTACATGTACAGACTCAGGCCCAACATACACATGAGGTAAGTGGGGGGGGTCTACATGTACAGGTTCAGGCCCAACATTCACATGAGGTAAGTGGGGGGGGGGTCTACATGTACAGGTTCAGGCCCAACATTCACATGAGGTAAAGGGGGGGGGTGTACATGTACAGGTTCAAGCCCAACATTTACATGAGTGAGGGGGGGTCTACATTTACAGGTTCTAGCCCAACAGATGTTCTTTGGGGCACTATTATTCAGAGGTTTGGAGATTGTCTTTGTTGATTTGTTTTTTCAGAGCGTACCCTATATCTGAATACCCGGCCAAGTGTACGGCGGGTGCTGCCATCATGCATATGATTATGAACAACCTTGACCCCACTGTGGCCCAGTTTCCGCATGAGCTGGTCACTTATGGAGGAAATGGCCAAGTGTTTTCTAACTGGGCACAGGTAGGCCTGACTTGACAGTTTGTAAGGTAGGCCTTGACCAAAGTAGACAGGCATAGCCTCTGTAAGCCACATCTTGACCTAAATTGACCTGGATGTACAAACACCTTTTTAAATTGACAAGTGTTGCCATTTCGTTTGCTGGACGGTGACACCTTGGCTTACCACGTTCGGTATCACCCGACCTAGTGACGCCACTGAGCAGTGTCTATAGACATCGGTCAACAGTCACATGAATGTATACGATGACCTGTCCTTTCCATCACATGATCACCACATTCTATCCATCCCATGAATGTAAAACATGATCACCAGTCCAATCCATTCCATGATGACCAAACTCTATCCATCCCATAATGACCAATCCAATCCATCCCATGAATGTATACCATGATGACCATCCTTGACCACCTCTACCTCCAGTTCTGGCTGGTGATGCACTACCTCTCCGAGCTGACGGAGGAGCAGACGCTGGTCATGTACTCGGGTCACCCCATGGGGCTGTTCCCGAGCTTGGTCAGCTCCCCACGACTGGTCATCACTAACGGAATGGTGAGTACACATTTAGGGTGAGTAGGATCTGCATTTAGCTTAGCACTTAGATTTATAATAGCTTAAGGTTTTTTACTTTCTCGTATACGAAGTATAGAGGAAGTTATGTAATCGTGCAGAAATAAAAAATCGAGATTTTTTCAAAACTCGACGTTTTACACCTCCCTGAGTCAGAAAAACATGGTTTTGCAATTTTGTCCGTATCTGCGTGTGTGTGTGTGTGTGTCCGTGTTTAAACACGATAACTTGAGTACCGTTACAGCTAGATTGATGAAATTTCATAAATAAGTATTTTATCAAAATCGTAGATCCGTATCAACTTTTGAGCGATTTGCGATAACCGGAAGTGGTACTTTTTTAACTTTCAATTTTTCAAAAGCCTATAACTTGAGTACTGTTTAAGATAGATAAATGAAATTTCACAAGTAAGTAAAAGATCTAATTCTCTGTCTTCCGGCAAACTTTGAGTAATTTCCGTTGACCGGAAGTAGTAATTTACGCTATTTCCAATTTCTCAAAAAAAAACGCATGTGAATTTAAAAATGTACTAATAATATTCCGCACTATTATACACATTGTTTGACATTCACTTGGCGCGCAATTCTTTTTTATACGAGATTCTATTCCATCTTAAAAAGTTTAAGTAATTAAAAATAGATTAAAAATCATGTCTCTATCCCGAGTTGCCATCCCCCGTAGTGTTATATAAGAATGTTCGAGAAATTTGAGGGAGATCACTCCCGGTTTATTTTATACTGACCTGTTTCGTTCTTTTTGTTTCTTTATTTTTTCTGCGCCAAATAGTAATCAATGTCCTCTAGAAAATATCGCTCTGTGTAAAAATATTTTGTTTCTACCCCACCTGGATACTTATACATTTTCTTTCCCCTCAGATGGTGCCGAACTACTCAAGCCGTGAGATGTACGACAAGCTGTTCTCCCTTGGTGTGACGCTATATGGGCAGATGACAGCCGGTAGCTACTGCTACATCGGTCCTCAGGGGATCGTGCATGGTACCACGGTAAGTGGGTAGCTACTGCTACATCGGTCCTCAGGGGATCGTGCATGGTACCACGGTGAGTGGGTAGCTACTGCTACATCGGTCCTCAGGGGATCGTGCATGGTACCACGGTGAGTGGGTAGCCACTGCTACATTGGTCCACAGGGGATCGTGCATGGTACCACGGTAAGTGGGTAGCTACTGCTACATCGGTCCTCAGGGGATCGTGCATGGTACCACGGTAAGTGGGTAGCTACTGCTACATCGGTCCTCAGGGGATCGTGCATGGTACCACGGTAAGTGGGTAGCTACTGCTACATCGGTCCTCAGGGGATCGTGCATGGTACCACGGTAAGTGGGTAGCCACTGCTACATCGGTCCTCAGGGGATCGTGCATGGTACCACGGTAAGTGGGTAGCTACTGCTACATCGGTCCCCAGGGGATCGTGCATGGTACCACGGTAAGTGGGTAGCTACTGCTACATCGGTCCTCAGGGGATCTTGCATGGTACCACGGTAAGTGGGTAGCTACTGCTACATCGGTCCTCAGGGGATCGTGCATGGTACCACGGTAAGTGGGTAGCTACTGCTACATCGGTCCTCAGGGGATCGTGCATGGTACCACGGTAAGTGGATAGCTACTGCTACATCGGTCCTCAGGGGATCATGCATGGTACCACGGTAAGTGGGTAGCTACTGCTACATCGGTCCCCAGGGGATCGTGCATGGTACCACGGTGAGTGGGTAGCTACTGCTACATGGGTCCTGGTGTATCATGTAGCATGGTAAGCGAGCAGCTACCTCGACATTGGTCTACATGAGAAAGGTAGCATTCTGCTTCATGCTACTAATTTACTCAGTACTGTTTACAAGCTGTATTTTTGGCAACAAACAACGACTGTGTGTTCGATTTTTAAATTTTGTAACTCAAAACCTTTCTTGAGCGACCAAATATTTTTCTAGCATGGCTAATGAAAAATCGTATTTACTTTTATATATTGCGTTATTAAAATTTTGTTATAAAGTATGCTCTAAATTTTATTTTAAAGATACGAAGATTTAGTATCTCTAAATAGCATTTAATCTAGAGTGAATTTTTTTGTTGTGTATCAACGTTGCATCTTAAATTAAACTTAGTTTAGTTTATTTCTGTTCACTACATATTGCCTTCTCTTTTCAAATCTAGTTGACTATATTAAATGCTGCAAGGAAAAACCTCCACACCAACGACCTATCTGGGAAGGTGAGTTCAACTTTTTATTGGATTCTCTTTTAAAATAAATAAATTGTTGGCCATTTTGTATAAGATGTGTAGCCAATGGCGTAGCTAGGTAGGGTGCTGACGGGGGGCACATTACAATCCGGGCTGATCTTGTTTTCTCTATAGATGTATTTTTGGAATTAGGGAAGCAAACGCTAAAACTGACGCTAAGACTTATTAAAAAATACTTATATTCTAAATGTTCAGCTATAATCTGGTTTGAATACGTATTGATTGGAACTGGTTGCTGAAAAAATGTATAGATTTTAAAATTATTTTTATTTGAAGTTTAAAACAAATTAAACAATTTACAAGGCTGAGAAAATTTACTCGAAATGTATAGTTACGCTAATCCATCTTCGATGGATGTAATCTACCAGCTGTCTGTTTCAGGTGTTCGTGAGTGCTGGACTGGGTGGGATGAGTGGGGCTCAAGCGAAGGCTGCGGTCATCTCTGGGTGTGTGGGCGTCATAGCAGAGGTAAAAATAGACCTACAGGTCTCACGTGACCGTGTCGTGTGTTTTTGTCCAGATTTCTTCTGTATCCGGTTCTCTCTACCTCGCTATTCAACTCTTCTCACACACCCCTCCTGTCTCTCTTATTACTAATCCGTGCCTCATCTTTCCGTCGTATCCCTCTGTCTTTTTTCTTTTTCCCCGTTTCCTCTTTATTTCTCTTACACAATCACTTCCGCTTCTCTCTCGCGCCATCTCTCCGTTTCACTCACTATGCCTCTCTCTCTCTCACATCCTATGCCTCCCTCCCCTATTACCTCCCTCGCCTCCTCTCTTTTTCTCTTTCTATGACTCGCCCCTTTACACCTATCCCCCTCCCTATTACAATTATCCTCCTCTTCTTCACTCCCTATCTCTCCCTCTTCCTATGCCTCCCCCCTTACACCCATCCTCACTCCCCTCACTCCCCTTCCTCTCTTCCTATGCCTCCCCCCTTACACCCATCCTCACTCCCCTTCCTCTCTTCCTATGCCTCCCCCCTTACACCCATCCTCACTCCCCTTCCTCTCTTCCTATGCCCCCCTCCACATTTTCTCCCTCCCCATGGCTCCCTCTCCAGCTCTTCTCTTACAGGTCAGCGAAGAAGCCCTCCTAAAACGGTACAACCAAGGCTGGGTCATGGAGCTGGCTGAGGATCTGGACAACCTCGTAGCTCTACTGAGGAACGCCAGGAGACGGAAGAAGCCGGTCAGCATAGGTTACCATGGTAACGTCGTTGACGTTTGGTAAGCTGGTGACACTTTTTTTTTAAATCTCTTTTGGCTACGAGTGTATCAAGTTTTTAAAATTTGTTTCAATCTGTGTTCTACATTGTCCTGACAAAATTACGTTTTTAAATTATGCTTATTTTTGGGCATAGCGCTGACCACACAATCCCTTTATAATTTTTATATGCCGAGGTCACAGTACTTCACTTGTCCTATGGACCGTCAGGTTCGAAAGGGTATCTTTACTTTTACAATAGCGTTGGGTCCAATAAAACTGGGTCCAATAAAAGAAGTATGTGCAATATAGTTGTGTTTAATACTGTTGTGTTTAATACAGTTGTGTTTAATACAGTTGTGTTTAATTATGTTGTGTTCAATACAGTTGTGTTCAATACAGTTGTGTTCTGTGTAGTGGTGTTGAGTTCAGCAGTGGTCCATAAAACGTTTGCGTTCAATACAGTTGTATTTAATACAGTTGTGTTTAATACAGTTGTGTTCAACGCAGTTGTGTTTAATTAAGTGGTGTTGAGTCACTGGTCCATAAAACTTTGTTCTGTACCCTCCACAGGGAGCGTCTTGTGATGGAGTACGAGGCCACTGGTGAACTTCTGGCTGACCTAGGCTCTGACCAAACCTCCTGTCACAACCCCTTCCAGGGCGGCTACTACCCCGTACAGCTCAACTACCAGGAGTCCAGGGACATGATGTACCAGGACCCTGGCCAGTTTAAGCTGTTGGTGCAGGAGAGGTAGGGGGTCAGTTTAGGAGAGGGTTCAGTATAGGAGAGGTAGGTAGGTCAGTCTAGAAGAGGGGTCAGTCCAGGAGAGGGGTCAGTCTAAAAGAGATAGATGGGCCAGTCTAGGAGAGGGGTCAGTCTAGGAGAGGGGTCAGTCTAGGAGAGGGGTCAGTCCAGGAGAGAGGGGTCAGTCTAGGAGAGGGGTCAGTCCAGGAGAGGGGTCAGTTTAGTAGAGGGGTCAGTCCAGGAGAGGGGTCAGTCCAGGAGAGAGGGGTCAGTCCAGGAGAGAGGGGTCAGTCTAGGAGAGGGGTCAGTCCAGGAGAGGGGTCAGTCTAGTAGAGGGGTCAGTCTAAAAGAGATAGATGGGCCAGTCCAGGAGAGGGGTCAGTCTAGGAGAGGGGTCAGTCCAGGAGAGGGGTCAGTCCAGGAGAGGGGTCACTCTAAAAGAGATAGATGGGCCAGTCTACGAGAGGGGTCAATCTAGAAGAGGGGTCAGTCTAGGAGAAGTGGGCGGGTCAATCTATGAGAGGGGTCAGTCTAGTAGAGGGGTCAGTCTATGAGAGGGGTCAGTCTAGTAGAGGGGTCAGTCTAGGAGAGGGGTCAGTCTAGTAGAGGGGTCAGTCTAGGAGAGGGGTCAGTCTAAAAGAGATAGATGGGCCAGTCTACGAGAGGGGTCAATCTAGAAGAGGGATCAGTCTATGAGAGGGGTCAGTCTAGAACTGCAAGTGAGCTAAACCCACCACCCCCATCTACTTCAGTCTCTGTCGTCAAGTGAAAGCCATCAACAAGTTGGCGTCACGGGGAATGTTTTTCTTTGACTACGGCAACGCTTTTCTACTCGAGGCAAGCAGGGCCGGTAACTATAATTGTGTATCTTCTCTTTTAGTTTACTTTGAGAAAGTGTTAAAAGATTTTCTCCGCTTGTGTTGTGTGGACTGTAGAACTACATGGATAAGAACGTTACTGCTATACGTTAACGTTGTATTTCATTGACATAGACTTAAACCAAAAAGTACAGAAATTTAACAGTTTTGGAATAATGGCTTTCATGTAAGGGGTACTTTGATTTTCTCAAAAGCTGAGTGACGTACAGCCAGTTAAAATGTTCAGGGCGTCGCCCCCCCCCCCCCCCCACACGTCAGCTGATATACTTATACTTATCTTAATCTAGGAAAAATTTACATCACTTGGATATGACTGCGTGCTATTTCCGTTTGTAAATTTAGTCCTGTGTTCCAGAGGCGTAGCGACCCCTCCCGGCGACAAACTTTTCGATTTGCACCTCCCCCCCCCTCAAGATTTCGATTTGCACCCCCCGCCTCAAACTTTCGATTCCCATTTCGGCGCCCCCTAACGTCGGCGCCCGGGGACATATGTCCCCCCCCCCCCTCGCTACTGCTGTGAATTGATTAATATAGACCTGTATTTGACGTGTTATTTCCGTTTTGTTAGTTTGGTCGTGTGTTGTAGACTTGGCTAACCTAGACCTGTATTGTCAACCTAGTTGTGTGTTGTAGACATGGCTAACCTAGACCTGTATTGTCAACCTAGTTGTGTGTTGTAGACTTGGCTAACCTAGACCTGTATTGTCAACCTAGTTGTGTGTTGTAGACTTGGCTAACCTAGACCTGTATTGTCAACCTAGTTGTGTGTTGTAGACATGGCTAACCTAGACCCTCTGCTGTTTCAGGGGCGGACGTTGGCAGGACAGACGGCCTACACGGGACCAAGTTCAGATACCCTTCTTATGTTCAGGACATCATGGGAGACATCTTTTCCTTGGGCTTTGGTCCGTTTAGGTCTGTGTGGGTTTTTTTTTTAAATTATTTTTAGGCTATGGTCCATGTGAGTCAGTGACTATTTTGATGCTTTTAGCCATTTTAGTAAATTCAGTTATGGTTTCGCGACACAAATAATAGGGCAAGATTTTTTATTTTTTAACATGTCTATCATGCTTGAGATTCACAGCATCTTTGACTCAGTGGCGGAACTAGAAATTAAAGGCTCCCCCGCAAAGAAAAAACTAGGGCCCCCTATATATATATATATATATATATATATATATATATATATATATATATATATATATATATATATATATATATATATATATATATATATATATATATATATATATATATATATATATATATATATATATATATATATATATATATATATATATATATATATATATGTTACGGTCAAAGCCCGAAGTCGGCCAATGCTAGGATTGGCCGGCCAATCCGCGCATTGGCCAATATCGCCTCCCATTGGTCGGTCAAAGTCCGAAACTTTGCTTGATTTCGGCCTTTGGCCGGCCAATCCGCAGACTGGCCATGGTGGACCGGCCAAAGTCTGAAATAGCTCTTGATTTCGGCCTTTGGCCGGTCAGTCCGCGGACTGGCCATGGTGGACCGGCCAAAGTCTTAATTAGAAGATCATCTGGCTAGGGACGACCGGCCAAAGTCCGAATTAGAAGATCATGAGCAGATTTTTTTTTTTTTATGCCGTAAGGATCATGAAATTAAGTTTTTATTGATTATTAATTAAAGTAAATGACAGAAACGTTCAATTTTTTTAGTTGTGCAATTGCAGCGAGTGTAGCCTTGGCTCCAAGTCAATGATTGTGAAGATGCGATGTTTCGTAGTGATTTTTCCTCAGTGCCAACTGACGACAATAAGAGCAGTTTTTCGTGAAGAATTGAAAACTCACTTCTAGCATACAGTTGTTTTAGAACACCATGTTCCGTTCCTAATTTGTAGAAACCGCCCTCGACGCCCATGACAACTGCAATCACGCTTCGCGGATCACCGTGACCCCTGTCAACATCTGGAAAACGGATGCGTACATTGTCACCCACTTCACCATCTTTAAATTTTGTATTTGATGTTTTAAGCATCTTAGCACCTTGAGTTTGCAAGCCAGTATGAGCTGCTGATCTGTGTTCCATGATGTCTTTTTTGTTGTGACACAATCTGCAGGTAATGTTCCCTCCGTATCCTTCGTCTGCTTCATTGGGTATTCCACAAATAGCATGGACATCGTTGCCACAGGATCCACAAGAATGAGCTGCACTACAATGTTTTTCACAAACTATATAGAATCTGTTGGCCACATTATTATCACACAACTGGTCTGGACGTTCCGCCAAGGCAGTAGATGTGTTAGCTGAGGATGTCGTTGCATTTATGGCAACCTCCATTTTTTGTTCAATGTTCTCAAGATCTTCCTCAGTAACTATTTTATCGAGAGCCCATATATGGAAACTAACATGGATTTACATTTTTTTTCTTTTGACAGCCATCTGCTATGTCTGTCTCATGGTCTGACGGCCCTTTTGATCCATGTCGATTGCATATAGTTATGATATAGAACGCTATACAAACGAGAGTATAACAATACGTTACTCTCAATAAAAACGCACCCAGAATAATGAAAATGCGATCACAACTTAGTCTTGATAGAACATTGGCCAGGACGTCCCGGCCAGTGCGCGCATTGGCCGGCCAATGTTTAAAATACGCTGTCAAGTTTAAGCGCTTCGGACTTTGGCCAGTACGTCCCGGCCAGTGCGCGCATTGGCCGGCCAATGTACGAAATACGATCTTAGTGCTAAGTTCTTCGGGCTTTGGCCAAGAGAGCCGGCCAATGCGCGGATTGGCCGGCCAATCCTGGGTTTGGCCGCACTTCGGGCTTTGACCGTAACATATATATATATATATATATATATATATATATATATATATATATATATATATATATATATATATATGTGTGTGTGTGTGTGTAATCTTTATTCTAATTCAGGGGTCGGCAACCTGCGGCTCGCGAGCCGCATGCGGCTCTTTTGATATCAAGATGCGGCTCTCCAGCTCCTTGAACAAATACTAATAATCTTTATAAAAATATAATATTTAAAATTAAAAAAATGTTAGTGGCTCTTTAAAACCAGGGAGATTTCGAAAATTGTAACTTTTGGCTCTTCCGCTTCAAAAGGTTGCCGACCCCTGTTCTAACTGAGTAATTTAGTCTACATCATTGCAATATATAACCATTCTGTGAGAACAAACCAGATAAAATTTAGTCCAAAATAATTTTGAGTTAAACATGTATAAGAGTTGTTGTTGTTGATTGGGGTTTAAAGTCCGCTTTCAAACTTACGTTTATATCGCAGACTGTTTTTTTTTTTTTTTTTTTTTTTTTTTTTTTTTTTTTTTTTTTATGGTTTTTGTGTATGTACAGTTTAGTTTCATTTGTTTTCCTTTCATTTTTGGATGTGGTTTTTTATTGTGCGGGATTTGTATTTTGTTATAGGGTGAACATTATTTTATCTTAACAGCTTGTTAGATTGATTCTTTGGTTTTTTGCACATATTTTTTTTACCAGGCTAATCAGAGTGGATGGGGCGTCCATAGCCAGTAATGTTTCTGTTGTTAATAATGTGTTTTTGTTTGTCTGGAAGTAGTTGATGAGTTCTTTTCTTGGGTTGTTGTATGCCTTACAGTGTATTAGGTAGTGGTCTATTGTGTTTATTTCATTGCAGGTGTGGCACCATTTCTTTGTGTGAATTAAGGAGGCTGAACCTAGACGCAGCCTTGTAATTTTTTTAGCGCAATTTCCATTCTGGAGAATTGCGTTTATTAACTCGTCATTTCTGGGAATGGATGGATGAATGAATGAATGTATGGATGAATGTGTGTCCGGGCTTTAAGTCGTATCTCCTCCTCAACGAAGCAATATCGATGACTAGTTCCAAAAGCAATTATGTTAAGCAAGTTACGAGAATAAGCATAGGCTATAAAAATTCCGGGTTTCTTTCATGTATTTCCCGGAAAAGCCAAAAAAACCTCGAAAAAATTCAGTTTTTGGCCCATATCTCGGCAACCAGACCACTTAGCGACTTGAAACATGTACCAATCGATTCCTGCCATAATTTCAAACAATATTGCCGAGGAAAGTTTTCAAAAATATCCTCTCGTTCGGTCACAATTTATAAAATTACATAAACACCTACAAACCGATCGTTCTTCTAGCTTGAACGCACCCCAGCATTATACGTCAGAGCTATTTTTAGATAACATAAGGAAATTGCGCATAAATGTCACTAGACTTTTTAATTAACTTGTTTTATTAATGGGTGGCCTTTGTGCTGGTCAAAAATATATAAAGACGTTAGCTTGATTCATGTATGGTTTCTCGCGTTATGTTTATTCTTTTCATTTTTGGCTTTTATAATATCAATTTTGAAAACATTGATTTTTATAGCTATACTATTGTATAGTTCGGCATATTTAAGTAACAATTCAGAGAATCAATTGCTTATTAATATACATAGTACAAAACTATTTAAATGAGCTTCGTGGGCATCCCTATTTTAAAGAAGGGCAGTAAGTCATGGAAGTAGTGTGGATGTTTGCCTACCTTTCAAACTATAGCTCTTGTAGATTTTAAAATATTTTTCTACGCAACAATCTCTGCTATAGTAGACCTGTTTTTTTTTTTTTTTTACAAAACCACTTTCAAGATGCATGAAAAACATAATTTTTGAACAAAAAATTCATTGTTTTTTGGTCGGAACTGGGCCCCTAAACGTCCAGGGCCCCCCCGCATTGCGGGGTCTGGCGGTATGGTAGTTCCGCCCCTGCTTTGACTTCAATATATGCAACTTTTTCCAATACAGACGTTATTCTGTACATAGCTAAAACACCCTGCATATTTTTACAAAATTTCAGGTGGGTTTGCACTTCGGCTGATCCCAGCGATTTAGAGAAAACAGACGCCATAGCAGCATCGGTCATTGAACGCCTAGCAGCCAGTAACAGTAGGTTTAATCTTAATCTCATCATTCCATTCTCTTTTCCCATTTGTGGTCAAGACATGGGGCAGATGAATAGGGTTTATCTGTTTTACTGACCACAACATATATGATCATAGTGTGGTCAGCACTATGCCCAGCCGCCTTGGTTTCCCTAACATGATCCAGGTACCAGCTAGAGTTGTATGGACTTAGAAGTCCAAAGTCTCCAACCCAGGATTCGAACTAGTCTTTTGGGTTAGCAGTTGTGATCTCTACCATCCTACCACACCATTAAATTCCACTGATAGGCTACATCAATGGAATGGGGTATCAGAGTAGTCAAAGTTTGAAGAACAGAACATGAATCTTTAATCAATCAGTAAAACAAATGTTACGGTTCAAAGGCAATTATAATAACTATGAATGAAAAATAATGGCTGCTTAGTGCCCGGAGGAAAGGATTTTAAACTTAATATTTGATTTTTAAAAATCAAACATTAAGTTAAAACTGAAGAAGATAGTATTTATACAAATAACTTTTTAAAATTTACGGAAATAAATTGCCTAAAGTTGTGATATGTGCAGAAACATTTTGTGCATAGTTTGGATTACTTATCACTAACTCAAGTTTTACTTTTGTATGATGACAAACCATAACAAGACAAAATTTTATCTACACATGAGTTATCTCCCATCTCCCCCAGACTCACTAGCAGTACAACAACAGTATGAAGACAACATCAAATGGATCAAAGAAGCTGGACAACACAAGATGGTCAGTTTCTTTTTCCTAAATATTCATTCAATAAAAAATGTGTATAAAGAAATACTTAGTATTTCTCAATGACAAGACATTCAGTTCCTGTTTACATTCAAAATCTGAAATCTCTGTTCACAAATGTATACAAAAGTAATCAATTTTTTTGTTCCACTCCATGACAACCACAGGTGGTGGGCTCACAGGCAAGGATCTTGTATTCTGACCAGGAGGGTCGCACTGCCATAGCCTTGGCCTTCAATAAGGCAGTCTCTGAAGGTCACCTCAAAGTAAGTCATTGACCAGAAGTGTGAGAATTGAACTTTGCCACAATAAGTTAGTAGTCATTTACCAACACCAAGCTTTGTCAAAGTGAGTTATTTACCAGAAGTGAACTGGGACAAAGTCAGTCAACTATGCAACACTTGACCCCTGTAGTATTACAACCAAATCGCTGCAAATGATTTCAGTCGAGGTTTATCCAGCCAATCATTTCTCATGTACCAGGGTCCAGTGGTCATCAGTCGAGACCATCATGATGTCAGCGGCACTGACAGCCCCTACAGAGAGACGTCCAACATTTATGATGGCTCGGCTGTTTGCGCAGGTAAGCAAGTCTCACAACACAATCATCACTTGATGAACACACAAAGATATGGCCAGTGAAAATGTCATGCATGCACAACCCCCTTCCCTAACAGACAAAATGTGCATGTATACAAATTTTCCTCCCCCTAGACATGGCCATTCAAAATGTCATTGGAGACAGCTTCAGGGGAGCTACTTGGGTGGCAATCCACAACGGGGGAGGTGTCGGCTGGTAAGTCTCTACACTCCTGGACTTGGTAACGAAGTCAATAACTTAAACAGAAATTTGTCATGTAAAAATTAAACATTTCTGTTTACAGAAAATAAATGATAAGTGAGTAAAAACGGCAACAATATTTCTATACATTAATATATTTACATTTTATTTACATGAAACAAATTAATACAAAAATGTTTACAACAACTGCTCGTTCAAATGCAAAATAATATCCTAGTAAAATTCTAATCAATGTTTGTATAAACGTACAAATTGTCACATTTATTGAAGCTTTTAAAAATCAACTTAATGCTTAAATTTTCTTTTAGGGGGGAGGTAATCAATGGAGGATTTGGCCTAGTACTTGACGGCTCAGAGGTACGCTAACACATTACTGTGGATTAAAACGAGAGGCTCACAAATAATCTATTTACAAATGTATTCTTATAAGCTTTACATTAATAAATTGATAAAAACTGTGAAAAAAAAGAAAATTTGATAAATAATTTAATAATGGAAATTTTTAATTACAGGCTGCTGCAAGACAGGCCCAGTGTATGCTTGCATGGGATGTCAGCAATGGGGTACGTAAAACGTACGTCTGACGAATATTTTTCTCCTGTCACTACTCGTCACATTGCTAAGTCAGAAATATTTTTTTTAAAGGTGTCGCGTCGATGTTGGGCGGGCAATCAACATGCTAGAAGCACCATCCAACAAACCATGAGGGACAACCCTAATCTGAGGGTGACGATTCCTTACGAAATAGAAGATACAGATTTGCTCGACAAGGCTTTGAATCCAAGCTTTTGAACGTTGAAATTAATTTTTTCGCATGCAAGATAGAGAATTAAATGAGGCCTGATTTTGAAGTTTTAACTGGCACTACACAAGAACCTGCATTACAGGGCTTGGAATCAAAGCTTCTGAACACTGAAATTAGTTTTTTTTTGTGCTACACATGCTGCCATTTCAATAAATCCTGTACCACTGTTTTAGTTAGTCTATAATTCATTGTCACCTTTAAAGAATTCCCATTAGAACTCTTTTTTTTTTTTGCAACAGAAGTCTTGAAGTCTCCTGTCCAACTTACTACCATCGCCCACAGATAAAAAGCAAGGTTACCTTGGAGGCTGGCTCATAGCCGCTGCCTTCCTAAAATTGTTGAAATGGTCCAAGTATTGTGCCATTGTGAAAGAAGGGACGTAAGTCTCGTCCATTTTTACTTTGAGAGATTGAGGTGGCGAGTCAGCAATGTTCCCTATCAAACTTTGTAGAAGTTCTTTCAACATGTTCCAGCACTCTGAGGTTACCACACTAGGACAGTACTCAACCTGGAAACACAATCAGAAATAAGAAAACTTTTAAATATTCTAACAGACTTTACAAAGAAAAAAAAATTTAGGTTTCAGCTAATAGCAATACTAATGGACTGGCATGGTCAGATGGTAGAGAAAGAGCTAACTCAAAAGTCTCAAATTTGGATCCTGGGTTAAAACTTGTAGGATGTGTTTGAGTCCACCCAGCTCTTATGGGTACCTGACTCACTTTAAGGGGGGAACGGTAGTGAAAACACATTTTCTCACAAATTATAAGATACATGCTTGTTTGAAATTGTATTAACTTTAAAATACTTTAAACATTATAACACTGTATTTATTTTGGCCAATTTATACATTTATTGCGAAATTTGGGGTCAAATTGAACAATTTTTTATGTACTCAGTAGAAACAAAATAACTAATAAAATAGATAAAAACAATGCAATGTAACTTTGCACATTCCTAGTAGACATGACAAAGGACGGTTTGTTAAAGGGAAATTTTGATATCTTACAAAATGAATTTTTTGTGAAATTTTTAAAATGAATTTTTAAAAATTCGAATGATCTTCTTTGAAAACAATACTAAAACTTGCACAACTTTTTTAACAATTGAAGTATGGCCAAACCCCTTTGCATGTTTATAGATACATATGTTTGTTACATACTGTGGCCATTTCATGTATTTCTAATAGGCACATTTTGAGTTAAATTGTTTCCCCCGAGTTCTATAGAGTAAAATTTACAAAACTGAGAAAACTCAAAATGAAGCTTTATTGTGTAAATATTTTATCATATAAATGTATTTATTAGCAAAATAATGAATAGCCTTGATAAATAACCACTTTTCCGATAATATTATTGGGGGAAACAGTAGCTTACATCACTTACAAAAAAAAATAAAAAAAATAAAGTTCGATGTCAACCTTCACTAGATATCAAAATCACCAAAAAATAAGATATACAAAAATGATTTTAGTTGAAAAATTTGAAATTTTTCAAGAAAGTTGACTACCGGTCCCCCCTTAAGAAAATTAAAGGTGGTTGGGTACAGACAGTGATGACCA
This sequence comes from Physella acuta, assembly GCF_028476545.2. Lineage (NCBI taxonomy): Eukaryota > Metazoa > Mollusca > Gastropoda > Physidae > Physella > Physella acuta. The sequence continues at coordinate 73,811 of NW_026733357.1, forward strand.
CATTATATGTTCACAGAAGCAAACCCTACTTCATGTGCCTGATCGACTGCCAGGTTCAAGGGTGACTTTTTTAAAAATAATGGTACACAATCACCACAAAAACTAACAACTGTACAGACAATATAAAAAACATACCACCAACATCATAAATAGTCTGTAACTTGAGGTGTAAAATCATGCAAAAAATAATTCACCTCAACTAAAATGCCTTTAAAGCTTCCAGCCAGAGAAACAGATCCAATCTTCACAACAAAGTCAGCCAGCTGGTATCTGTTTCCTTTAGACTCCACTTTAGCCCCTTTACGTGCCTGGTAATAGTTCTTTAGGTTGGACATGAGGCCATTAAACAGGGTGTCAGCAACCAGGGTGGCCCCAGAGTCTAGGATGGCGAAGCAAGAAGCTGGGTACTCACTGTTGTGTAGGAGGTGAAGTGTCTTGGGAGCTGCAACAAAGAAAATAAGTTCCATTTTACACAAGTTTATTGATTTAAAAAATTGGAGCTTCCATATTAAAGAAAAAATATTTTGGTAATACAAAATAAAAATGTATTACCAGAACAAACATTTTACCTTTGATTAAAGGCTAATTCTGACAATAATGTTTAATAAACACTAGATTCATATTGTAAAGGCACCATTTAAAATGGAAAGGTTTTATAATGGAAATTGGGCACTGCAAGTAAGTACATGGCAAACTATAAAGACTTTTCTGCAAGACAGAGTCCTTCTAGATCTAATGAGCATGCTGTTAAGTTGGGGAAAGTAAAGATGACTTTGCCTAGTGCTAACCTTTCATTTGCTAAGTTAAAACAAATTAATCATAAGTTCTAAAAAGTATATTTTTTTTACAATTTTTGCCTTTGACTAAGGATCTATATATAAAATCAGAGGATTAAAAAAAATGCACAAAAAACATTTTAGAGTAGTAACAAGCATTTTACGCAATAATGCACTAAAAAGGAGAAATAAATGATTTTTTAAAAATATATTATACTATACTATTACTATTAGTCACTATTCAAATAACTATAAAGAAAAGAATGGGTCACTATATTATCTATTGGATACTTTTACTAATATTTACATAAAAGCTTGTAACATTTTTTATGCAATTTTTTTTCAGTACTTAAAATTTTTTAATACAATAGAGTTGCATGACTAAAAGCTATTGCACACCAAATGAACTTGATACAAGCATATTATTGTGCAGAATAGTAGGATAAGACTACCAACAACTAATTTCAGAAATTTTTTATTAATTCATAAAAAAATTAGTCTTCCAATTAAGCCATATTTAATGTCATATTGCATTGTCATCGGGTCTTGACCCACATGCAGAATATCAGAGACATGCTTGAAATTTCACTTTCCAGTTTTGATCTAGGATTAAGATAGACAGACTGACGAAAGACAGAGAAAGCAAGTTAAATAAAAGCTTGTAAAAAACACCACCACATTTAAACCACCTGCATCAAAATTTAACTGCAGCAATTTATTAAAGCCATAAAACTTAGCTTACGGTTGAGCATGACAGACTGGTATGCCTCACAGTCCACGTGGAAGTTGCCCATCTTGATCCCGCCCAGGGTTTCCACCTGTTTCTGTAGCACATCCACAACCTGGGCCCCACTTCTACCTTCAGGGACAGGATAACTGTATACACTGCAAGGTGAGGTAACTGTATTAATTGGAGTCAGGCGAGTATAAAATAAGGGGAGAAAACTAACTTCTAAAGGGGTGTTACCAAGTTGTGACTAGTGACATCAAAAGGTACAGTAGCTACAATGAGTGGTGGCTATTCTAGGAAATATCCTTTGACTACATTGTTATAACAATACTGAAAGTAGTGTTAGGTTTCAGTAATCAATTACTAGGGTTAGACAATAGTCAGTCATTATGGAAGTATTTGGATTGGCATATGAATTGATTGGCATATTCATAAACTTAGGCCTATTAATATTATTATTTTGTAGTTTTATAGGCCCGAGTACTAAGTATAAGTCCTATAGCCAAAAGGAGGTCTTGAGTTTTGATCTTGGTTTGAGCTTGTGACTGTACGATGTCCCTGAGTCCACCCAGCTCTAATGGGTGCCTGACTCACGTTAGGGAAAGTAAAGGTGGCTGGGCATAGTGCTGACCACAACATCCCTCATTTGCCGAGGTTAAGAAACATGTGAACTCTACCTCATCTGCCCTAATATTAATTTAATTAAGCTATAGTTTACTCCTTGTTTACTAAGTAACCCAACAACCCTGTGTTTAGTAGGTTTCTACTAGATCTACTCTTGTCTCTAATAAAACCTACTAGAACTAAGAAGATTCATTTCTAGACCTATCAGTAACCGGATGGTACTAATAAGTTACTAAGTAAGAGTAGATTCAATATAACAATGAATGAATTAAAGGATAGCTAGCAAGCTGTGTTCTAGCAATGTGTGAATTAGTTGATTGGTAAAATTAGGATACTAGCCTATCTAATCTTATTAAGTTTAACTTTAAAACAGAAGTCAGAAACCGCTACATCCAGAATACACTAATCACTTACGGACTTAAGAATAGTTAAGTCAACAATACTACAAAATGAAATAGGCGATTATAGGCCTATAGCTTTAAAATTGAGATCTAGGCCCTAGACTAAGAACAAGACTCTATTTAGACTACTAGACGTGGTCTAGCTATAGTAGTTATAGCTAGTACTACCCTGCTTACTCTACTAGACAGGCTAATGAATAAAAAGTTCAGTAAAGAAAAGACAAAGCCAGTAAGGCTGCAAGGGCCTATTGAAAATTATAGGTTCTAGAACTAGATCTAGCTAGTTAGTAGTTTTATTTAGTCTAGATTGTAGGCCTAGATCTAGCTAGACTTTTTACTTATATCTAGTCTAGACTAGATTAGCCTAATTGAGAATTATCCTAAGGCTGATTCTTACAGGAAGAAGATGCACAAGCTGAACAATGATCTGTTTATATATATTAATCCGATTTCTTAATGATCGTTGTTTAGGCCTATGTGGTGTCTTGCTGAGACAGGGATTAACTCGATAAATACTTAAATAGGCTAGTTGATTTAAATAAGCTATTAAAATAGATTTAAAAAAAAATATTTTAAACTTATCTTAGGCCTACAGACTAGGAACTCTTTACTAGATATGCTTTAGGCCTAACTGTCTTTAATTAGTACAATACAATGAACCTTATCCCATTACGACCCACCCAAAGCACAAACACTCACAGACAGCTAGTTTTGTCAGGAAAATTGATCCCATTACACAGCTATATAGTATTTATTTGAGCCTATTGCGCATCTATTTTATAAGGCCCTAATTAATTATTATAATTAGGCCTAAGGTATGGACAACAATACATATTTTGCATCTTCTACCGGCCAGACTTGGTAGGCCTAATCACTCAATGAATACTAAATACTATAGGCTACTAACTAATGAATCTAAAGTCTAATTAAATTATAGTGACTATGTAGTCTAATGACTAATGAATCAATGATCCTTTATTTTTAAGTAAGAGGCCAAAGAAATGAGTCTTAGGAGGAAGAATCCAAACCAAAAGTAGTACTGTCTAGGCCCTATCGAATAAACTAGATCTAGATTATTCTAGATCTATCAACTATCGTAGATCTAGATTATTAGATCTATACTCTAGATCTAGTCTAGAATCTAGTAGTGTCGATTGTTTTGTTTTTGTTGAATGAATCTCCTGACTCCTGCCTGAGCATTAGAATCATCATAAGATCTAGATTCTAGATCTAGTAATCTAGATCTAGATCTAGATTCTAGATCTAGAGAGATGCCTTGAGGGTTACATTAGTAAATATTAATTTTATTGAAAGTACCCACCAAGATACACCCATTTAAAAAAAAATCAGCTTAGATCCAAAAAATCGTAAGTCTAAATTTATTTGAAAGTTTCCTTGTGTTCTTCATTAGGCCTGGAACTGAATCTAGCAAGCCTAATATTTGCATTCCGCTAACCGGAAATAGATCTCTATTTTAAGGTTTCGCAAAATAAATATTAGATCTATTAATTATACGAGCCGACCCGCGGCGTATCATATGCCGCTATTTATTTGTTTTATTTTCTACTTTTCAGTAATTCATAATTTGTGAATTCGACAGTGACAATGCTGCCACTGAAAATATTTGCTTTAAAACAATATTAGTAGGTCGGTAAGGACGAGAGGGTTTGCAAGGCGCGCTTACAGCTTGTTTTCTAACATCTCCAAGAAGAGAATTATATAGTACGAGCCGACCCGCAGCGTATCATACGCCGCTATTTAGTCGTTTTATTTTCTACTTTTCAGTAATTCATAATTTGTGAATTCGACAGTACCAATGCTGCCACTGAACATATTTGCTTTAAAACACTAACCCCCCCCCCCCTTTCCCCGACCCTACACCCCCCCCCCCCCCCCCCCCGTGAAAGCAGCCTCCTCTTAGTTATTTCTTAGTCACCTCCTGTAAGTTTAAAATCGAACTAAATTATCTGCCCCTAATAGAAACCCGGCTCTACGATTTGTAAACATTTAGCTTTGTAAATATTTAGCGTGACCACAACTCACCAGACAATGTGGGGGTGGGGTGGGGGTGGTAGTGATAGTGATAGAGAGAAAGAGAGGGGACTGCAAGGAGGCGCTTGCAGCTTGTTTTCTAACGGCTCCCAGAGGAGAATTATATATATAGAAGATTATATTATATACATAGATTAGTGGATTATAACTTTTACAAAATCTAGAACATGTAATATTAATATCAACAGGTCCAAAATCCGCCTAACTTATGTAGAATTGTATTCATAATCTTACATTAGTTTGATAGTTGACAGTTTTAAAATGTCAACTTTTTTTCTCACTCTTTTTAGAATATAGTGTTGTCCTTGAAAGAGTTATCTCTCTTAACTGCTGCATCAGCACTGGTTCATTTAGTTAATAACACACATCAAAAACATAAACATACAGTCAGATTGTACAGAAACCATCACATACATCTAGTGACAGGTCTGCAAATGTTTATTCTCATTATCAATACAAAGCTCAATGCTGGTAATACAGAGGCTGAATACAGGCCTACAGTTGAAAATATAAATACATTAATGCATATATAACAAGCCTTTTTCCTTAAAATGTGAAATTATGTAGGTTATAGAACTATTTTACAACAATTTTCTACACCATAGGCCTATACACCTGGACATAAAACATGAATTTATAAAAGCAAGTCCCTGTAAATTTATATTGCAGTTTTAAAACAACAAAAAATTTTATAATCTATGCGGTCATAATATATAAAATATTACAACTGTAACAAAGTGCCCTGAACTTGAATGTGATGTTAACACTCAATCACTAAGCAGTGTTAATGAAAAAAATTCTTATTTTTAGATTGTTAAGAAAAGGTCTTTTAGTGTGTAAACATCTTGAAAAAGCTGCAAAACATGAGATATCAGAAACAAGAATTACTCTTAAAAAATCCTGTGTGTAACAAAAGACTCAGGATTAATGTTAAAAAGATCTTTTAAGTTGATTGAAAATTTTCTATAAGAAAAAAACACTGTTTGCAACTGAAGATCCAGTGTACATTTCTTATAAATTACAATTTGACCTCAGTTTATCAAATGTTAATTTTGCATCCAGAAGACTAAGCGGTTTTTTTTTTATTTTAAAATATTCTAAGAAGTTATTTTCTCAATTGACTAAATTATATCTACTTCCCCAGATTGGAGAGGACCCGAGTAGATTCTTTTCAATCAACATTGCAGATAACAAGTGTTTAATTTAACAACCCTAAACCTATTCGAAGCTAAAAGCTCTTTGATTTAAATTTAACAGGAAAGTACATAATACTGTTAGGATCATTTAACTGACAAGATAGGTACTGAAAGAGAATTATTGTACTGCCATCTGCAGTAACTAGCTCAAAAACAAAAGAAGGGTCACATCCCATTTTTTTTTAAAAACACTTAAATAAGCTACAGCAAGTCTAGATTTATTTTCCAGTTTAAAAAATTAAAATACTTAGCCAAATTTACATAGTTAAATTTAACAACTGATACAAGGTATTAGATTTGTAGAGCAAAAACACAGAATACAGAGACTAAATGTTTGCCAGAACATTTTTACCTTGCACTTGTTGAGATCAAATTTATTTTAAAATTAATAAATCATAAAAACGGAATTAAATGTTGAAAGCTGAAGTGATGACATCAAGTTTTATTACCGGTATTTATCAACAAGTTCCAAGCAGGCAAACTTTCAAGTAACATTTTTTGAAACATTGGAAAGCTCATTTAGATAACTGATAAGTTAAATTCAAATTTATATACATTTTTGCCTAATAATTTAGAAATTCTAAGGTATCATTTCTATCTCTTTATAAAAAGAAATCCAACACACCCATCAATTTTTAAAACAACTTTTCTTATTTACAAATAAATGTACTTGGGTCAAATTTGAATGCGAAATTCATATACATTTGTAAATTATCTTCTAACATGCCATTACAATGCCGATTCTGAAACACAGCCTTAAGAAAAAATTATTTCTAATACAACACCAATACTACTTTCAAAGGCACATATCAATAGAAGTCTGAGTCTGAGCTAGAATCATCAAAATCTGACAAGTCAAAATTGTATCTATACCTGAAGAGGCTATTGTTATTATCATCATCATCACTGTCTTGATATAATCCTAATAACACTAACGACAGTTCATCTTCTAACGACATTAAAGTGTCTTCCTCTCTCCTGGAAATAAAATCCCACAAGCTGAATTCATCCTCTGCCGCACTCTGACCATCTGCGTTTGTTCGGCGCCGCCGCTGTACCACATTGCTTTCTACCCTGGTCCCGTCTGGTAGTGCATGCCGGTAAAAACATTTGGAGTTGAATGGACACTCTCCTCGACCTTGTTTGAAATAACTACATGGCTTTGCACTGTGGATAAGAAGGTACAGTGCATTATTACAATATTTTTAAAAATTACGCAAGGACTAAAATTAGGATGATATACAACAATCACAAAATAAAATATATTAATGATTGAAGAAATGTTAAACAAATATATGGTATGAGAAATGTCAGGACTATCTACAGTGATGTAAGCTGCTAAGATACCTTCAGTTTTTACATTATTTTCAACTGTGTAAAATATCACTTGGAATTTACAAAAACATACTTATAATTTTAGAAAAACTCAACATCATTTATAATTTTTACAATCTCAAGACACAAAAACCCTCCTGACTTTAGAAACCTGAATAATTAGGAGTAAATTCTATTGCCAAAGTGGTGATACAGTTAAATTCTGCTCATTGACTTTGCCGCTCAATAAACATTCATTATCCAGTTTAGCTTTGAAGCCAAAACTCCATCACTTGTGACAGTGAAGGTCAAGGCCATACTCTTCCAACAAACTCTATCTGCTGACATCCATGTCATACCAGCATTCAGATATCTTTATCAACTAATCTTTTCCACGCCCATTTAGGCCCTTTCAGTTTCTCTTTGCTTTTGAGATCCACTTGTCTAGCAATGTTGTAGTTTTCTATCAGTATGTTCTAGTGCCCAAACTTCTGATCTGTTTACTCTGTTGACTCTTTACACCTTAAATTCTGCAGCCTCCACTGCACCCAGCTACATTTTAATGTGTGAAATTATAGTTTAAGCATTGAGATGGGAGGCTACCCCCACATAGATTAAACTATTTCTTACCTGAGAGCCTCTTTATATTCATTTATAAGTTGCTGTTTCTTCTCTGGGCATTCAACCCAATATTTACTGGGGGTGACAAAGTCTGAGTGGGTTCGGCAGGTGGGACAGGCTCTGAGAAAGATTTGTGGTGAAAGAAATTGTTTAAAAACTAACAATCATATGCTCTATGTAATAAAACATGAAAGATTAAAAAAAAACAATTAAAAAAAAACAAGGGGATGGATGAGATATAATCCTTTCAAACAATAAAATAATATAACAAAATTGGCCGAGCTTGGTATAATGGAAGTAAAACCAAAAATAAGATTTTAAAAAAATGTGCCTTAATTAAGAAACTAACAGCTAACTTTTGTTCAATTCAGTTGACAAATCTTGTGGACGATAATATGAAATACTACACATACCTGTATTGCATATTTTATATTATAAAACATCTAAAAGACTTATATCCTTTGTTGTTTATCAGTTTTTGATACATTTTTAAAAAAAATGCATAATGAACTTGCACTTTAACTAATTTTAAAAAGTTTAGGGTTAGAAGTGGGGGTGCTGGATGAAAAATAACCATTAGGACAACCCAGCCTTTACACTTCTGATGAGTGGCTGTAAAGAATAAACTCACCTATGTGTCTGTATGGTCATGCTCTTACTGTTGCGCCACTGCCTGATACAGCTCAGACAAAAACAATGGTTGCAGTTCTCCAGGATGCCAAACCTTTTGTCTGAGCTACTACAGTTGATGTCCTTGTCTATAACAATTTCCAGGCAAATCCCGCACTCCTTGTCCTGGCTGGCCTGTATTGCAAAGGATAGCTCCATGTCTTTTTCATGATCCGCAATACACTCCTAAGATATAATTTTTTTTTAAATTAAAGACACTGAAGATAAGGAATTTACAAGTATATCTTAACAAGATATAATTACAGAAAGTGACTAGTTAAAATTAACTTTGATTAAGTGTTAATTAAGGGTTTAAAGACTATCATATTATACTGGCTAACTAGAAATTCAAGTCATATTCAATGATGGGGAGGGCCTTGGTGATGAAAGCTTCACAAAGGTAAAAATAATAGTAATATATTATTAGGGATGATAACACAAAAGGATCAAAGATAATGTTGCTTTTAGTTAGGTAATTATGTCTCGCAATGGATATCTGGCCCTTAAACTTTCTCTCAGAAATATGAAAAAAGTTTTACATTGTATGAACAGGTTGTGATTTTGTCATATACATAAAACTATTCAAAAGATTTATAACAAAAATTCTGGGACAAAAATATACCCATCCCGTAGATAATTAAAAACAAGTTAAGTAAAAAGTCTAGTGACATTTAAGCGCAATTTCCTTATGTTATCTAAAAATAGCTCTGTCGTAGCGTAAATCAAGAGCAGGGTTAGTAAAACCATTGGTTAAAATACTTGTTTTATTTACAGTAGAGTTACATGACTAAAAACCATTGCGCGCCTAGCTACTGAAAGTGATGACGCAGCTATTGAACGTGATGATGCGTGTGGTGTGGTTGGATAAAAATGCCTATTAATTCGGTCTATATTTTAATTAATTCAAAAAAAATTTTTGTGACCGAACAAAAGGAAATTTTTGAAAACTTTCTTCGGCAATATTGTTCTAAATTATGGCAGGAATCGATTGGTACATGTTTCAAGTCGCTAAGTGGTCTGGTTGCCGAGATATGGGCCAAAAACTGCATTTTTTTTTAGGTTTTTTGGCTTTTCCGGGAAATCCATGAAAGAATTTATGGCCTATGTTCATCCTCGTAACTTGCTTAACATAATTGCTTTTGGAACTAGTCATCGATATTGCTTTGTTGAGGAGGAGATACGACTTAAAGCTGCGGACACATATTCATACATCCATTCATCCATCCAGAAATGACGGGTTAATAAACGCAATTCTCCAGAATGGAAATTGTGCTAAAAAACAGTAATGAAATTTTTTTTAAGACAAGTACCCTTTGATGTGCTTCTCTCTGTAATGCATCATACGGGTGTAGTCTGGGCATGCCACACATATCACACAAATCCCCATGTATGTATGCACACTTTTCCTCAAAGTGACAGGCTCCCTGAGCGTAATAGGGGCAAATCAAAGCTTCTTCTCTAGCAACAGTTGTAGACTCAGATGGAATGTCAGATGAGTAAGTCAAAGGATGAACTGCATCTGAATAACTCACTGAAATTTACCAAGTATTACTGCATTAATTATCAGTATAAGACCTCTGAAGTCTAGAAGTTGAGTTCATTGCTTTACTTTTAGTGGGTACTTGAGGAAAATTAAAGGTGGCCATTGTGTTGACTACACAATCACTTTCTGAAACTAGTATTAAATTATTTAAATGCCTACAAAGGAATCAACATAGAATTCACAGTCTGAGTTTTGCATGTTTCTCCAGGTCTTTTACTGCATGAAAATAACCCAGCTATGAGGAAATAATCCAGCTCTGAGAACCATAAAATTACTAGGCGTAGAAGGTCACTATGTTATCCACACAGTATGCTACAGAAAAGGGAACTTGACCCGTTCTTTGAAATGAATAAAAAACATATTAGCCTCCTCCCAAGTATTTTTACTACAATTGCAAAATTAAAATTACCTATCAAATACAGAAATGCTTTTTTATTGATGTTGAAATATAATAAACAAATCCATAGTCTTTCTAACTGTACTAACAAAAAAGGCAATCTACTTAACATAAATGACAAGCATAAACTAATTAACAAATGTAATCTTCTCAACAGACCTGCGCCGTGGTATTTCTGCCCAGGTACAAAATCTCTAGCCTTGACCCACTGACTTTGATCAACTTTACTTTTTGAGGTCGACTGTGCGCTATTTTTGTAGCCCCCTTTCTTGAGTGTAACCATATTTGAAACTCTGTTGCCAGATTCTATGCCCTTGGATGTTGTGCCATTGGCTACTGCCTGATGTTGACTGGCAGAAGAATTTGTGTTGTGTTTATTCACCTTCACATGATCATACCTGTAAGACAAGACAAGTCATAGTTACTTTACTAGTCATTCTTCAAATCATTAATTAATATATTAGCCTTCCACAATACCTGCAATTGTTTCCATAGGAACATCGTCCAAACTGGTAGTACCTGCATACATTTTCTACAGGCACAGCTCCAGATCTATCATGAACATATGAACACTGTTCTCCTTTATTGCAGGCACCATGTAAGAAATACCTGTGAGAAAAAAAAAAGCCCAGGGTAAATTTAATAAATTAATTGAGACTTTACTCGGTCAGGTACTGCAGAGGCAGTCTTGACTAAGACTAAAAGTCTAAGACTACTTAGGTCTTAGATCTTGAATAGTACTTAAATGTGACATGTTGTAATATATCTAGATCTAGATTGATTCATCATTTTCTGATTTATCATATGATTCATTTGATTTTGATCATTGAAATCGGTCAGTGTGAGTGGTGGTTCCCTCCTATAGGCCTAATGTATTGAGTAGACTGTTTAATAATTCTGTCTGGAATAAATAACAACTGACTAACCTACACACTTGATGAAATTTGGGTTGATTTTTGCTAATGGATCTACATTTTGGGTCATATCCACCTTCTGCCATGGTTTCGTTGTAATGAAGCAATGTAGACTAGAATCTGGACTTGATGTTTTACTGCTAAAACTAGCCTACTGCTAGGCCTACTAGTTCTACTTGTATTGCCAGATAAAATCATATTTAAACTAGGCCTAAATTAATCCTTTTCTATGTGCCAAATAAAAACAATTTTTTTTCTAAGCGAGATAAGACCGACGAAATTGTTAAATGTTAAAGCAAAAGCGCAACGACAAGAAAGGAGCAGGACCATCTGCAAATATTCTCCCATCAACTCTTGCTATATCTCGCTAAATTACCGCGGTTTCAGACCCCTAAGACGGAGTGGGGAAATAAATTTAAAAAAAAAGACCTCCGCAACAAACATTTTTTTTGGCGTACCGGCACCTTTTTAAGTGAGGAGAACAATGTATTACTTTTCTTGTATTTTAACGTTTACTATTAATTAATTATATTATTAATTTGTTAATTGTTAATTTAGTATCTTTGCAGTTGTAATTTAGCTTGCTTCGAGTTACAAGCTGGTAGTTAAAAGTTAGGCAATCTATCACTGAGTACTGGCACCTATTTTCTGCGAAAATAGCACTATACTATATATATATATATATATATATATATATATATATATATATATATATATATATATATATATATATATATATGGACTCAGGGACGTCTAGCAGTCCCATCACGAGCTTCCATTGAGCATTTGGAAATCAAGAAAGATAACAAATCAACTACGCTTAGTGTCCTCATCTTTGTTTCGGAATGTTGGAAAACTTCGAATGCTGGTATACGAGGAACTACAGAAGCTTTTCGATGAAAGTGCTTTTGACAAATACCGAGAATCTACTGGCCAAATGCCATCTCAAATTTGAGGACAGGCCATACGTCTTCTTTGTTTGGACAGAGGGGAGGGGGGGGGGGTTCATCTATAAATGACGTCAAGCTTTTTTGATGATTTTCACCCACCCCCCTCCTCTGTCACACCTCGTCACAAAAAGCCAGACCCCCCCCCTAAAATGACGTCACGCCTAAAACCAACCCCCCCCCCCCCTCAGAATTGCAGTTGATTTTTCTTTAAAATACGATATTTTTTCTAAACTCTTGTCTGAACTCCGGCAACATAGAGTATTTTAATCCATTCCTATTAAAATTTATTAAAACAGTTTCTAAAACACAAAATAACGGCTAAAATTCGTTTTCTAACATTGCTTTTTTATAATGCAAAAGTGTGACGTCACACCATCCAATCCCCCCCCCCTTCCCCTCAACACAACCGTCATAAAATTACGGATTCCCCATCCGTTGCGAGCCTGACGTCATTTCTGGACTCCTCGGGTCTTTATTTGTGCGGACAGGCGAGACGTCATCTTTGTTTGAGTAGGCCAGACGTCATCTTTGTGTGTGAAGGCTAGACGTCATCTTTGTGTGGGTAAGCCAGACGTCATTTTTGTGTGGGAAGGCTAGACGTCATCTTTGTGTGGGAAGGCCAGACGTCATCTTTGTGTGGGTAAGCCAGACGTCATCTTTGTGTGGGTAAGCCAGACGTCATCTTTGTGTGGGTAAGCCAGACGTCATCTTTGTGTGGGTAAGCCAGACGTCATCTTTGTGTGGGTAAGCCAGACGTCATCTTTGTGTAGGAAGGCCAGACGTCATCTTTGTGTGGGAAGGCTGGACGTCATCTTTGTGTGGGGCCAGACGTCATATTTGTGTGGGAAGGCCAGACGTCATCTTTGTGTGGGAAGGCCAGACGTCATCTTTATGTGGGAAGGACAGACGTCATATTTGTGTGGCCAGACCAGACGTCATCTTGTGTGGGTAGGCCAGACGTCATATTTGTGTGGGTAGGCCAGACGTCATATTTGTGTGGGAAGGCCAGACGTCATATTTGTGTGGCCAGACCAGACGTCATCTTGTGTGGGTAGGCCAGACGTCATATTTGTGTGGGAAGGCCAGTCAACTCTATTCTGTTGACACAAAGCTATCAGTGTTTCTTCCAGACTTTTTTCTCCGGGGGGGGGGGGGGCACTTGAAATTTTCGGGGGGGGGGGGCGGTAGACTTTCTTCGGGGGGGGGAGGCGGACACTGTTAAAAGTATATATTTTCTATATAAATTATATAAATTTCATTTCGTTCGGGGGGCGGTAAAAAGAGATGCCTGGAAGAAACTCTGAAAGCTATTAACACGGAGGGCTGAATAGACATTCTACGACTGTGGAGGGGATGGGATTGCCCGAAGGACTCTTGATTGTGAACACATGGCGGTTTTCTATAAACAGTGACCAAAACTTTACAATAGAATGTGTGGTCTGCGCTGGTCATGTGACGTTGAAGTTGGCTGATTCAATGAAGCGTTATACACCTGAGGTATGGTTGGACTGCGACAGGGCTATCGCTTACGCGGTTTAATATGGGAGACAACCCGATGTTGTAGGCTCCATTATTATAAGGGTAAACAATCACACAGTAATGCTTACGTGATTTTATAAGGGAAACAGTTGTTATGGTAAACATGAAAGTAATTCAGGGGAGACAATAGCCAGTTGTAATGGCTTGTACCAGAGGGTTTTGAAAACTTGTATAGTTATTTGGGTTTGAAAGTATAGGACATCACTACCGGATGGATTGTTCAGGTAGAGACACCAGGAATGAGTGACAGTTTTTGTGTGTGCAAAAAACAATGACAATTTCTCAACAATCTTTAAGTTGGTTACCCAAACAACACTTAGAAACCCTATAGAATAACTTTCTTGAAGCCATATAACCACGATTTTGAAGCTAAACAAAGCTTCATACAAGCTGTGTGTATACAAATATAATGATAGGATGAAAATACATAAATTGTGATTAATAATAATAATAATAATTATAAAGTTTCCTGTTTTTTATTCATCATCTAATAACACATTACATTAAATCAGATTCTTATTAACACATATAAGACCAGTTAGGTAAACCCAACCATGGTATGCCACATATCAACAAAATTGAATTCTGGAGTTCAAAGGTTTTGCTGTCACATAAAATTAAACAACATGTAAAGGATTAACAGTTATTTTTAAGAAAAAACCCACCAACCTAATAAATACAGAAAAAAACACCTTCAATAAAACTTAAAAAAATAAAGCCCACTTAATATATAAAAATAAGATTAAAATGAAAAGACCCAACATGAAAAAAAATTACCATTTAATTATTAACCTCCCTTTTTTTCTTTTTAATCCCTTAGAAGTTAATGAGAAGGATTCAATGATGGTCCATGTTACGAAAATAATATAAAATGTATACTATATATGACTATATGCACTGCTTTCTTTGACCATCAACAGTGACATACTGAGCACTTTTGATAAAGGCTGTATATAGTTATAGTTAAGTCATTTATGCCTTAGTCTTCTGAAGAAGTCTGTCTTAATTTATCTATCACTAGGCATACTGCCTAGCTTCGCTTAGGTTTTTAAATAACATTTGAGAATTTGAATACTTAATTATTTAGCGATGGATTTGATGTTGAGTGCTTTAATTTGAACAGTAATGCTAACTTTAGAAAAAAAATGTTTTAGTTTGTCATTTAAATACCGTTCGCAGAGAAATATCGGAAAGTACGCAATGTATAAGTAAAATGGAATTAGAACTACACAGCTTCCATGAACAGTACATCTCATAGTTTTAATTACATTGCCTTTTGAAATTTATTTATTTATTTAATTGGGATACGTAACTAAATTAACAACTTAATTTTGTACAAAAACAAATGCTATACTTCGTCATTTTCTGTTTCTGTTTAAAATAGTATACAATTATTTGAAAAATAATAATTTAAAAAACGTTACCTCCCTTGAAAACTGAACGTATGACGTATGTCTTTGTTTTTTTTTTACAAACAGTTGCTATGCTTATATAAGAAATTACGGTATATGAACATATTTAACAACTATAATGGCTGTTTCCGACGGGAATAAAGTTTTTTTGTTAGCCTCCAGGGTCGGTCTACGACGTCACATAATATTAAGGGGATCGTTCGTCAATTTATTTATATATATATATCTCATATAAGGAGAATTTCACTCAAGATCATCTTTTAGCCCTCGTCGAGGGCCTTGAGTCTGACCAACAGTTTTTCCATACGGCCTAGTCATCTATAGTAGTGTATGCAAAAAATTAGCCAGATATACTAAGCTTAAGTACCCTAAAGTCTGCGTTGAAATGACCCTCTGTTTTTCCCATAAAATACAAAGATTATATAGGGAAATACAACTGGTCAGTTTTGACCCCTTTACGAAGTTTTCCCAGATATGCCGAGTTTTTTGTGACACCCCAAGGTGTTCTCCTACCACCTCACAAAATTTCAAGGGGGGTCGTCGGAGGAAATTTTTTTTCGTAATAGAGCTCATATAAAGAGAATTTCACTCGCGGTCACTTTTTAGCCCTCGTCGAGGGCTTTGAGTCAAACCGACAGTTTTCCCTAAAGGCCAAGCCATTCACCTAAGAGTATGCAAAAAATTAGCCAGATATACTGAGTTTAAGTACCCTAAAGTCTGCGTTGAAATGACCCTCTGTTTTTCCCATAAAATACAAAGATTATATAGGGAAATACAACTGGTCAGTTTTGACCCCTTTACGAAGTTTTCCCAGATATGCCGTGTTTTTTGTGACACCCCAAAGTGTTCTCCTACCACCTCACAAAATTTCAAGGGGGGTCGTCGGAGGAATTTTTTTTTCGTAATAGAGCTCATATAAAGAGAATTTCACTTGCGGTCACTTTTTAGCCCTCGTCGAGGGCTTTGAGTGTAACCGACAGTTTTCCCTAAAGGTCAAGCCATCGACCTAGGAGCATGCAAAAAATTAGCCAGATATACTGAGTTTAAGTACCCTAAAGTCTGCTTTGAAATGACCCTCTGTTTTTCCCATAAAATACAAAGATTATATAGGGAAATACAACTGGTCAGTTTTGACCCCTTTACGAAGTTTTCCCAGATATGCCGAGTTTTTTGTGACACCCCAAGGCGTTCTCCTACCACCTCACAAAATATCAAGGGGGGTCGTCGGAGGAATTTTTTTTTCGTAATAGAGCTCATATAAAGAGAATTTCACTCGCGGTCACTTTTTAGCCCTCTTCGAGGGCTTTGAGTGTAACCGACAGATTTCCCTAAAGGTCAAGCCATTGTCCTATAAGCATGCCAAAACTGAGCCAGATGTAAAGAGCGTAAGTGCCATAAAATCCGTTTTGAAATGACCCTCTGTTTTCCCCATAAAATACAAAGATTATATAGGGAAATACGACTGGTCAGTTTTGACCCATTTCCCGATTTTTCCCGGACATGGCGAGTTTTTTGTGACACCCCAAGGTGTTCTTCTACCACCTCACAAAATATCAAGGGGGGTCGTCGGAGGAATTTTTTTTTCGTAATAGAGCTCATATAAAGAGAATTTCACTCGCGGTCACTTTTTAGCCCTCGTCGAGTGCTTTGAGTGTAACCGACAGTTTTCCCTAAAGGTCAAGCCATTTACCTATAAGCATGCCAAAACTGAGCCATATGTAAAGAGGGTAAGTGCCATAAAATCCGTTTTGAAATGACCCTCTGTTTTCCCCATAAAATACAAAGATTATATAGGGAAATACGACTGGTCAGTTTTGACCCATTTCCTGATTTTTCCCGGACATGGCGAGTTTTTTGTGACACCCCAAGGCGTTCTCCTACCACCTCACAAAATATCAAGGGGGGTCGTCGGAGGAATTTTTTTTTCGTAATAGAGCTCATATAAAGAGAATTTCACTCGCGGTCACTTTTTAGCCCTCGTCGAGGGCTTTGAGTGTAACCGACAGATTTCCCTAAAGGTCAAGCCATTGTCCTATAAGCATGCCAAAACTGAGCCAGATGTAAAGAGCGTAAGTGCCATAAAATCCGTTTTGAAATTACCCTCTGTTTTCCCCATAAAATACAAAGATTATATAGGGAAATACGACTGGTCAGTTTTGACCCATTTCCCGATTTTTCCCGGACATGGCGAGTTTTTTGTGACACCCCAAGGTGTTCTTCTACCACCTCACAAAATATCAAGGGGGGTCGTCGGAGGAATTTTTTTTTCGTAATAGAGCTCATATAATGAGAATTTCACTCGCGGTCACTTTTTAGCCCTCGTCGAGGGCTTTGAGTGTAACCGACAGTTTTCCCTAAAGGTCAAGCCATTGTCCTAGGAGCATGCAAAAAATTAGCCAGATATACTGAGCTTAAGTATCCTAAAGTCTGCGTTGAAATGACCCTCTGTTTTTCCCATAAAATACAAAGATTATATAGGGAAATACAACTGGTCAGTTTTGACCCCTTTACGAAGTTTTCCCAGATATGCCGAGTTTTTTGTGACACCCCAAGGTGTTCTCCTACCACCTCACAAAATTTCAAGGGGGGTCGTCGGAGGAATTTTTTTTCGTAATAGAGCTCATATAAAGAGAATTTCACTCGCGGTCACTTTTTAGCCCTCGTCGAGGGCTTTGAGTGTAACCGACAGTTTTCCCTAAAGGTCAAGCCATTGACCTAGGAGCATGCAAAAAATTAGCCAGATATACTGAGCTTAAGTACCCTAAAGTCTGCGTTGAAATGACCCTCTGTTTTTCCCATAAAATACAAAGATTATATAGGGAAATACAACTGGTCAGTTTTGACCCCTTTACGAAGTTTTCCCAGATATGCCGAGTTTTTTGTGACACCCCAATGTGTTCTCCTACCACCTCACAAAATTTCAAGGGGGGTCGTCGGAGGAATTTTTTTTTCGTAATAGAGCTCATATAAAGAGAATTTCACTCGCGGTCACTTTTTAGCCCTCGTCGAGGGCTTTGAGTGTAACCGACAGTTTTCCCTAAAGGTCAAGCCATTGACCTAGGAGCATGCAAAAAATTAGCCAGATATACTGAGCTTAAGTACCCTAAAGTCTGCGTTGAAATGACCCTCTGTTTTTCCCATAAAATACAAAGATTATATAGGGAAATACAACTGGTCAGTTTTGACCCCTTTACGAAGTTTTCCCAGATATGCCGAGTTTTTTGTGACACCCCAAGGTGTTCTCCTACCACCTCACAAAATTTCAAGGGGGGTCGTCGGAGGAATTTGTTTTTCGTAATATAGCCCATATAAGGCGCCGGTCAGTCGAGGTCAGTTTTGACCCCCGCTCCGTAGACTTTTTGCCAAACCGTCACCGGCCCTCGTGTTCTATCGCCATAAGGCACCTTAGTGCCAAATTTGACGCGCCTGCGGCGCCGGGAAGTGCCCTATCGGGCACCCGACCACTTTGCTTTATATATATAGATTAATAGATTTATTAATTGTACATAAACCTTGTTCAAAGTTTGAAATATGCCTCTGGGTTATTAAGTTTAAAAAACTCATCTTATGCGCCTGCTACTGTTCTAGTATGAGTTTAATATAGAAGTTGTCCTCACATTTCACACTGTGAAGAAACTGCAATGTGGAACATATTATTGATTATCTCCCTTAGTCTAGATTTTTTTTTTCTCAGACAATTTACACAATTTTCGTTCTTTTAATATTTCTAAAGATAATAGTGGAATCTGACAATTTTGATGCTAATTAAGCTTTATTGAAAGAAATGGTTGGGTATTTTACATGCTTTAGTTTCATTTTTTGTTTAAATTCTCATTTAATTTACTCAAACTGACTTAGTTTAAAAAAAACATTATAAAGCTAGACCTTTATTTGGTATTTAAATTTTTGAAGGAAACAAATATGTTACAAAATCAGCAAGAATAAATTCTATTTTTTTTACTGGTTTTATAACCATAAGGAAAACAAAACAACTTTTTTACGTTTAGTGTGTAGAATTCTATAATTTTAAAATACTTTTTCTATAACACTAAACTGTGTTTTAAACAACACACCATAATGATATTTAATATTAGTATTGATTATTTTAAATTGTTAATAATAGCTGCAATAGGATGTTCATTTGTACATAATTTTATTTTTACTCCTTAGGCCATGAATTCTATTTTGTGGTCACCATTTTTTACAATATATAATTTACAAATGAAAACATTTTTTTAAAAAAAGGTTTCAACCCCATAAATGTTATTTTTAATTAGAATCCTTATCCACATGCTTACAATTAATAGCACTTATAATTTGATAATATTTGATACAATGTGTATATCATCTATAATTTTCAATTCTTTTTTTAAACTTGAAAGCTGGCAAGTAGAATGTAATGGGTGTAGTGTAAGTAAATATCATTACATCTGATTACATATTCTGAATACAGATTTGCAGGCGAGGTAAAATGATAAGAAGAACATAGGGTTGATGAACTGGTGGATGAGGTCTTGGATAATCCAACAGCTTATATGTAATATACAGCCACAGATGAATATAAAATAAAAATGGGATCCAATGTGTATTACAAGGGTGCATTACTCTTTTTCCCGCACTATAATCATACATTTTTATCCACCTAATAAATAATAATTTTATAAAATATGAAAAAAAAAATTATTGAAAAAATCTGTTTTTCAGATAAGCTATTTTCTTTAATTCATTGCAGTTCTTAATGTCTTTGTAAAATAAGATAACTGTTAGTTTTATAGATAATAAAGATGGTTCTTTTAAATTTCTTTAATTCTTCAAAACAATACATTTTTTTATAAACACTGGCTAGTATTTTAATGAAACAAAATTAGTATAATTATCTAAAAGGTGCTGTAAGATAAAAAAACTAAGGTGTGTCTTTCTACAAGACCTATCATCTACAAGCAGTGACATCAATGACATGACATTGATGACATGTCATCAATGACAGGACATCAATGTCATGATGTCAATGACATAACATCAATGATATGACATCAAAGGACACCAATGTAATGACATCAATGACATGACAACAATGACATGGCATCAATGACATGAAGCACTAAAGAAAAAGTGATGTACAGTATTTACATACATACACTATGCAGCTCATTGAAAGCACATGCCTGTCCACATGTAAATACCTAAAGTACCAAGATATAGCCCACCAGTGTCAGTATGTAGCTCACTGAAAGCACTCTTTACCCTCCTTACAAAATATTATCTAGCAGGAAACTACACACCACTGTCTAGCAGGGTATGATCCAGTTATTAAATAACCAAATGTAGATTTAGCTCCCTTTTCCTTAATTCTGCTTGAAAAAAACATTTATTTGAAAAATAAACTCTCCTTTTCTCAGTAACAATATAATCCCTAAACATATCCAAATGAAATGAAAAACAAATTATTTTTTAAAATAAAATATAAACTAAGACAATGAAAAGAAGGAAAAAAGACTCGTGACACAAAAGTTGACATAAATAACATACTGGGGTTTTGACTTTAAAAAAAGAGTTCTATTATAATTTTAAAATATAATGTAATAGTAGAGTTCTATTATAATTTTAAAATATAATGTAATAGCTGAATAACAACAAGGATTGATAAATGGTGTTTTTTATGGTTGTTTTGAAAAGACATGATTGGTCATAATTAAACCCGTTGGTTAATTATAACATCATTTAATTAAGTCAATTTTTTATGGGATTATCCAACATATATAACTGACAATGTCATAATTAAACACATCAATTAGTGACTTCATTACTTAACACATCAATTGGTTATTATCAAACAATTATTTTATAATGTTATAATTTAACAGACCAAATAGTGTTATGATAATTAAAAATATTAATTTGTGAAATCATAACTAAGCATGAATTGTTTATGTCATAATTAAAGACTTCAATTTAGTAGACACAGTTCAAATAATTTGTGTTAAAGATAGTTCCATCAGAATGTAGAAGTTATGTCTGTGATACATCATATCCATTCATTCAACACAAAAACAAGTGCAATATTAAATTAAATGAGATATAAAAGATATTTTACTTAGAAATTAATAATTAAAGCATGAATAACACACAAAAACTAGTACAATATAATAAGAATAATAAAATAAACAAATTTAACCTACAAAATTAATAATTAAACACCTAAATAATATATGAAAAATTTGTTTCATTTCTGGCATAGACATTGCCACAACTATAAACAAAGATGAGTGTTTACAAGTTTTACTTTAGCATTCATTTCAAAAGAGATACATACAAAACACAAACAAAATAATAAAATGATGACAACATACAGATTTAAAATAAACCAACCTAACCACAGTGTATACTTTTTTTATTATACCATCGTTGACTTAATCTTGCCATTGTTTTATAAAGTGACATATGTAATGCAAATCAAATCTTCAATTTGATCCAAATCAGAGTAGCTGTTTACATGAGCTGGACTATATAAATCTAGTTGCCATTGCTAGCGTAGTTGTTTCCATCAGTGCTTTGATAAGTCTAGTTCTTGTGTTGAAATGTTTTGGTTATAAAAGCTCAAACTGGGCCATTCTAGAAGTTTAGATAACATATCAATATCTAGGCTGAGTGGTGTTCTAAAATAATGACTATGTCAATATCGTTCCATTTATGAGCAATAGTTCTATAAGGGTTGTTCAAACGATGTTTGATACAATACACCCTATGATTCCATCTTTTGAACTTATGTTCTATGTATGTAATAATCGGATCATCAAAATCTATTTCCATCTCTTGCAAGATCTGTATTAAAGGTGTTATTTGTAAAAAGTAGTTACATCCATTACAAGTAATTCCATCACAATCAAGTAGTTCCTTCTGCAAAAAGTAGTTCCATGTGTAGCGATTAGTTCCATCTGTTACAAGTGTTTCCATGAATAGCAACATTTCCATGTGTTGTAATAGTTCCCTTTGCAACAAATAGTTCCATCAGATACAAATAGTTCCATGAATAGTAACAGTTCCATGTGTTGTAATAGTTCCATCTGCAACAAGTAGTTCCATCAATTACCAGTACCTCCATGTGTAGCAAGTAGTTCCATGACTCTCCAACCCACCTGGATAGCAGTGCGAAGTGATATATTCTGAGATAGGCCAGGCGTTTCCACATGGTACTTTAGTACTTACTTATACTAGCAGAACAGTTGTACAAGTACTACATCCATACTAGTACTACTCTCACAAAGTAACATCACACACCACCATCCAGCGCCCCAACATTCAAATACCCAACCAACCAAAACTTATGTCATATTTTATGGGTCATGTAATAAATCACATAAAATTTTTCTAGAATTCATACACCACATGTTCCTTTAGGAAAACAGAAGTACATTTAAAATGTTCTCCTAAATAAACACAACAGAGAAGTCAATACAAAATCTATGCAGGTGGTATATTGCTGTAGTTTGTAGTTGGTTTTTTCCTTCAATATTTTGTTAACGTGACATAACTAAGATAGTTTGAGATATATCACTTTACTGGTTTTTCAAATACATCTGGACTTCTATTTCAAACTATTGATACAAATTATGTTCTTATTTCAATGGCGTAGCTAGGGAGGGTGTGATGGGGCAATGTGCCCCAAGTTACATTATTTCCTTCCATTTGCATGTTTGTGTGCATATATAATGAAGGCGCAGAAAAATCTTTTATATTTATTAATAGCATAAGAGTCGGCAACTGCAACCTTAAAAAGGGGTGTGGCACCCCCTAGTGTAGCTACGCCACTGTTTTAATGTTTCTCTGTGTGATCACACACAAACAAGAGTGTTGTCATTAAACTAAAGGGGACTCTAAAATAAAACAAATTAATGAATTAAAGACCAGACTATTTACTATTAGAAGGCTGTTTATTGGACAAAATGTATGCATCTATTTGCCTAATACCTTTTTTTTTTTTAAATTTAAAACCACATTTCTTGAAACCACATGCTTTAGTAGATAGTTACAATAGGAAACTGTTATAAAAACATTTTAAAAAAAACTCCTTAAATTTTTGGTAAGATAATCATAGAAGTAAGAAAAAATGCGAGGAAATATAATGTGCTGATGAACAAACAGCCAAAATTTGTATCAATCTTTGAAAACTTTGACCCATTTGACAGATTCACAGTAATCCTGTCATGGTTCAACCTGTTCACCAGGGGAGGTAAGAGATTATCACAGACTGCTGGGTAACTGGCCTCTAGAGTTGGGCAGGGGGTTGTCTCCCCTGTGGCTGACTTATCTGGGGTGGATAAATTGGTCCACAGAGAATGCTGCAGGCTGGTGCCAGACTCTGGCTCTCATGTGTTGCCGTCAAAGTGCTGGAGGTTGCCATTGTTTCTGTTGGTCGGCTCATGGCTCTGTAACATGTTGGTCGGCTCACGGCTCTGTAAACTGCCATCATCCATGCTGAGAAAAGAGAATGGAAACTGTTTTATACTATACAGGGGAGAGAATTATACAATTGAGGTACTGTCTGGTTGAATGGTAGAGGGTGAAAGAGCTACAACTCTGATGTCTTAGAAGAAATCTGGTAAGAAATCGGCAAGTATTGCCATTTTTTAAGAACAGGGTTAGGGTTAGATTAGTGATTCTAGTTAAAAAAAAAGCTTGCTATAAGTCCAGCATAAATTTAAATAAGTACAAAATTGTCTTTGATTGGGAGTATGAAGAATAACAATGTGCACATCCATCTTTGATAGGCTAGTATTAGCCGCATGGAATGAAGGCACCGAGTACATGACCCTTTGGTACATTCTTTAGGAATTGTTGCCTCCTTTGGTCCTAAAATGCCTATAACATTATAAAATATACCACTGCATTCTGCTGAACTTTGGGTAGATAGATGCACTTACAGGTGTTCAGCTGTGGAAGGGGGGGGGGGGAAAGCTTGATATTTATGAATATATATTTGGGAATGGAAAAATAAGGATATGCCTTTGATTTTCTATGCCAAGAACTATATAAATAAACATTACGAAATCTTATGGACAGAAAAATATTTAGGGATACAAATTACAAATAAGCAAATATATTTAAGCTTCGATGCATTACCTCTGTATAATTTCTGTGTTGCCTTTGAGAAGCTTCTTCAGGTCCTCAAGTTTCTCTTGTAGAACCAAACTTTGGTGGGAGACTAGTCTTACACTGAAAGACAAATTCTTTTTAATTATTTAAAGAGGTTAAGTGCAAACATGGGTAGACTAATTAAATTTTAGAAATGTGTTGTTTTATAAAATTGCTGGCTCTTTGAACACCATAAATGATATTTTTTTTAAAATGTGGATTCAATGTATAATAACCCTCCAAGATGATGACAAGTTAGCCATTAAGCCCCCCACTTACTCATCATTAAAGCCTACAGATATGTGGTCGTAGCCGTGGGATTTGATCTCTGATACTGCACTGTGTCAGCCCCCCCCTCCCCCCCCCCCCCCCCTATGACCAAACATTAAGCCCCCCACTTACTCATCATTAAAGCCTGCAGATATGTGGTCGTAGCCATGGGATCTGATCTCTGATGCCGCAGCTTCCAGCCTGCCAGAGCTCTCCATCACGCTGGGAGCAGAGAAGTAACCAGACTCTGTATACCTCTTCAGATCACTTTGAACTGACTTCTTCATCTACATGAAACAAAAAAATGTACCAGCTAGTAACAGTGTGTTCATACTATTTATTTTGAAGAATATCATTCAATGTTCTTTTACATTAAAAAAATAAATAGAATTTAAAAAAAAAAATTTTTAATTTGTTTTTTAAATTTGAGTTATCTCACCTTAATGATCTTCTCACTGAGAAGTTTCTGACAGTTGAGGACACTCCCAACATTCTTTTCAACCTTGGTCACCCTCATCAAGCATTTGGTCAATGTGCTAAATAAGTTAAGTATAATAAAATCAATTTCATATACATACTGAAAAAAATAGTCACATTTAATGATTCAGTTCCAAGCAACAGTTGAGGGTGTGTGTATTTAAGTTTTCAAAACTATAGCTGTATATTTACACTTACTCTATAATCACCATGGCATTCCGGTGTAGTTTCTCAAGATTGGGCAGACAGTGTTCGTTAAGGGTGGACTTCAGCAGAGTACAATATTTATTCAGTTTGTCTCTGTTCACATAAAAAAAAAGAAATGATAGGTAGAAATGATGGCAAATTGTATTCCCAACCAGATCATAAAGTTTTAAGATCAACCTCGCTTTCTTTTCAAATCACTGTATATTTTTATAATGGGTTAACGATGAATTGATATTTTTAATTGTTGTATTATAAAAAAATTTAAAATTACTACAAGTACCCCTTTTAACTTTTTGTCATGCAGCCACACTGAGCGACAAAACTCACTTTTCAAATCCATGTATATTTTCATCATGCGTTGACATCTGTGATTTGATATTTTTATCCCTCCGGAACCGACTGTGTATTCCTGTAATGACAGACATGTGATGCTGTGTCTTCTTGAAGCTGTGGATGATAAGGGAACACTGTGTGACTGTATATGTTAAGTCATACATGTAGGTGAATCAGGTGTAAGTTGATACTGTTGGTTTTATCCCCACTACCTTACAACATAAACTGTCTGTCTTTCTAATTATTAATGATATAAATCAAGAAACATGCCAGTGTTTAATCGTGAGATTTTGTTTCAAGGTTTACATTTTTGGAAAAAAAAGCATGTTTATTTTTTAATGTTTTATTATGTCACCATGGTTTTTGACACAGTTATGCCCCTTTGACAATAGAGAAAGTAGTATTAAGTAAAATAATTTTAAAAATTAAATATAACCTAAAACTATTTATTTCAGTTCAATTGGAATGCCTTGTAAAGACCAGGTTAATCGCAACACGTACAATCAATCCAAACACCATGGAAAGTGTGTATGAATGAGATGAAGGAGTGGGTTACAACCATAAATCTTACCATTGTTCTTTCTGGCAGATAGCGTAGAGTTTATGTTCATAAGATTTCACATCATCTATTTTATTCAGCAGGGATTCTTTGTACTGTTCTATCTCACTGATACGATCACTGGCCTGTTAGAAAAGATGGTACTTTTAAAAAAATTGTACCTCCCATTTTTTTTCACTCTTCAAACCTTATACTTGACAACTGATTTAAATTTTTCAAATCGAAACTCGAGTTCGAATCACGGGCTTGAGTCAGGACAACATCTCTGAGTCCATTTCATTAACCTCGTTATCCAATCTTCAGATCTTTACATCATATTCACTTTGATGATACAAAATTACCTACACTTCAAATCTTTATACTTGATTTAATTAGATAATTATAATTACCCCGCCCCAAACCTAAGCATAGATAATTACCTTAGCATGAACTTGCTTAATAACATCATCTGCCAGCACCTCATTCAGGCACGTAACATCAATATGTGGTTGTTGTTTTAACCTGGTGACCATCACATCTTTGAGAATTTTGGTGATCTCAAAGAAAGTCTCGTAATGAAACTTACACTCGTCCATCAGTTGTTTCATGAAATCCTGCGAGATTTTGGTTTTCCTCAGCCTGCTCTCTACATACACCCTGAACGCCATGGCAACAGAAAATCATTTTATTTGATTCAGTTTTATACATTCAAACTAAATTTGATTCAATACATCATTTTTTTCTACATGCACCCTGAACACCATGGCAACAGAAAATCATTTTATTTGATTAAGTTTTATACATTCAGACTAAATTTGATTCAATACATGATTTTTTCTACATACACCCTGAACCACAACAAATCATTTTATCTTATTTGGTTTCATACAGTCAGACTTAATTTTATTCAATAAATGATATTTTAAACCAGAGTCCCAGAAATAAAAAAAATATTTTAAATATGGGATGGCATGGTTGAGTGCACCATTACTAATATGAAGTGGGGTGGGCATTGTAATGAATACTTTATCCCTTCATATGCTAAGGTCAGCGAAAGAATAAACCAAACTATCTAGCTAACATCTGCCACACTAAACCACCAAGTCTCTAGATAAGCTCAAGACATGTTAAACCACAAAATACTCTAGGTTACCTCCGACACAATAAACCACCAAATGCGATAACCTACCTCAGACACAATAAACCACAAATTGTGATGACCTACCGCAGACACAACTGACAACAAAATGTAATGACCTATTGCACACATAATAAACCACAAATTGTGATGACCTACCACAGACACAATTGACCACAAAATGTGATGACCTACCACAGACACAATTGACCACAAAAGGTGATGACCTAACACAGACACAATTGACCACAAATTGTGATGACCTACCTCAGACACAATAAACCACAAATTGTGATGACCTACCTCAGACACAATAAACCACAAATTGTGATGACCTACCTCAGACACAATAAACCACAAATTGTGATGACCTACCTCAGACACAATAAACCACAAATTGTGATGACCTACCTCAGACACAATAAACCACAAATTGTGATGACCTACCTCAGACACAATAAACCACAAATTGTGATGACCTACCTCAGACACAATAAACCACAAATTGTGATGACCTACCTCAGACACAATAAACCACAAATTGTGATGACCTACCTCAGACACAATAAACCACAAATTGTGATGACCTACCTCAGACACAATAAACCACCAATAATCCTCTCCTGCTGCTTAGAGACCTTCTCTATGTATCTCTTGATCAGCTCCCCTTTAGCACTGACATTGTGTGCCAACCTGGCATCCCCATCCATATCACTGGTTGGATTAAAGTCTGGCATTGACGCTGGATAACAAGATGGAGAAAAATCTGTAATTATTTTGTCATGGAGGAAAGCCATCATCTACATACACAGCTGAACATCTGCTAATATAAGCTAAAATGAAGATACTTAACATTTTACAAGGTGAAAATTGGCTATAATTACAAAAGCTTTTCAGGTATATAAATAAATGTAACAATGTAAATCTGTGATTTTCAAATATTTGTTATCAGGGATTTTTTTTTTTTTTTTTTAAATATTACATTTCCAATAAAATTACATTTTTAAAATAATTTAAATATTCCAAACATTTTCTGAGGACATTTTTTTTCAAAGAAATAATGTTCTTTATAAATTAAGCAAAAATTTAACTTCAGGTATTAATATAAATAAAAATGTATGAGAAACCCTAAAATCAAATCACCACCTATTTAAAATGTGAACGTACGAATTTCTGGTTTACTGATCCTTGCTGTTTCCGATTTTTCTTTCTGAAAAAGATAGATACTGTCATGCAGGATGTGTGACGGATAGTCCTTGAGTTGTAAGGATGGATCCACAATTTCATCCAGACACTTCCCAGCCACCAGCAGGATTTGATCCGCTGCCACTATATCCGTTAGGGATGCAACCAAATCTTGCAGGCCAGTATATCTGCAAAAATACAAGTTAAACACCAGCCTGATTACCTGCAATAATATATATATATATATATATATATATATATACATATATATATATACATACATACATATATATATATATATATATATATATATATATATATATATATATATATATATATATATATATATATATATATGTATATGTATATATAAATAAATAAATATATTTATATCTATATATATTACTTCTTATCACACTCAATTTTGAGTTCACAGAAAAAAAGTAAATGAAACAAACAATGATATAAGATTAAAACCTTCTTTCATTGATTAGGTTGTATATTGTTTATAAATATTATTTGTCTTTTCTCAGAAGATTTATATGAACTGCATTTTCTGTGATGTTTTTCTCATAGAAAAAAATTAACATACGCTATTACTTCTGTGGCATTGGTGTGAATTCTATAAACTAGAATACTTATTGGCCAGAGAAGAGAAGAAACATACTGCTTAAAAAAAAGTAAAAGTATAAGGGCTGAATAATTTTTGTTGTATAGAGCGCAGATGGAAATATATATCAGCTGTTTTGATGAGGTTTTATATCTTTGTAACTGGGCACAGATGTATACTAATGTTCTACTAATATTATTGGCATACATTCCAGTATCCTCACTGCAACTAGATTCAGTAGACTCAACTAAAGTTAATACTATCACTGTAGAACCCAGACAGCCAAATATCACCAGATATACTAACGTTGTGTTGCCATCAGCATAGATTCTAAGGTCCTCACAGCGGGTGTAGTGAAAGACGCAAATGTTGATCTTAGTGGAGATATTCTGCACAATTCTGAACAGACTTTCATACGTCAACATTCTCGCAGCATTGGGCTCCATTAGTCCAGCCAACATGGGAATCACAATAGATTTTAACCCACTGTGGAAGAAGAAAAAACCCAAAGTTAAAAGTGGAAATTGTTAAAATGTGTAACACTATTTTACTTGCACAGTCATTGCCATTTTAAATGTTTTAAATATACAAAAAAAAAAAACCTCTACCAGAAGTTAAAACTGGAAAAAAAAATTGTATGTGATCAATCAATAAAAAGTTAATATTGCTTTATTGAAGTGAATGTGGTATTCAGGTTACCGTAACATTGCTATATGAAATAAATAAACTTCCTTGTTTTTGACACCTATACCTATATTTCTATCTATATATATCTGTGTATGTATGTGTATATACCCATGGATCTAAGGTTATTTCAACAAGGAAGTTAATTCCTCTCATACTACTTTACCATATCCAAGATTACATATAAGGCTGTTATCTAATCTTTCAATAACACAAGAAGAAAAGACATTCCCAAATTATAGTAATATGGAATGGGCTATATCTTCTAAGAAATAATACTCTAGACCTATTTATTATGGATATCTAAAAGGTGTTTAACCAACCTTGATAAAGGGGATGTCTCAGGTAAGTCCCTCCTCCACTGTATTGGTGCATTTTCAAAGTTTTGAACCCCAGATATGACTCCACTTTCTTTTTCTGTTATAATTTTAAACCTATAAATACACAATTAAATTAAGACATGTGTGGTCAAATCACATACAATTTTATATTAATCTTCATTTTCTGTTATTTTATTTAAAAAAAAATTAAAATAAATTTTAGTTTGCTCTATCCCATTTTAGGATTAAATAACAAACTAGTTTGATATAAAATGTTATAAAAAGTATGAATTAACAAGTATTGAAGCAAATAAAAATCAAGCTGATCAAATTAATGGACCCCAAGTTTTAGCAAAGTTGTGGCTGGCATTTGCCATTAACTTCAAGTGTGAACAAAAAATCTATCCTTGACCCTCTTACACCAATGCATTTTAATGGGGGGGGGGGGGGGGTAAGTTCAAGTCAAGATTATCCCACTTAAACAAAGACACTTGGAAATTAAAATTTCTTCTCTTTGTTTTACAACGTGAGAAAGGGGGGAAATGTGCTCCAAACTATATTAATTTATTCAGACATCCAAACTGAATTTTTTGTAGCCAGACATAACATTTGTAACAAAACAATAGATATAACCAAAATTACTGTGAATGCTCAAGGGAAGACAACCTAGAACACAAAAGAGAAGATAACCTAGACATATCAAAGCATTTAAATTCTATTAATAGCTGTATTTGTCCCTGAACCTTAAAACTAGTAATCTCCCAGCCAAAAATCCCAGCCATTAAAGCAATGTCATGTTCTTAAGTGCACAGACAATAATTAATTAATTATCATTGAAACCAATTAAGTTCTAATTGATCTCTTGACTGATCCAAAACAGGAAATCACTTCAACTCTGTATATATAAAAAGCAAGCCAATCCTACTAATGTTAAATAAGTGCTTAAATAAATTAATGTGCATGTGTATGTCTGTATATATGTATGTGTGTGCATGCACATATGTGTTTGTACATGTGTATACACACAATTACATATACATTTCACACACATACATATACTTAAATATATTTCTAAATGAATTTTATTTCATGCAATGTTCAATAATGTATCATATTGCAGTTAACCAATTTATCTTGTAAGAAAGCATTGAAGCATTAAGATAAAAACCCTGAATCTTGACAGAACAAAGAGTGGTTAAATTACAGAAAAAACAAAACAAATAAAACCAAAACAAAGCCAAGAAAAACAATTCCTTTGTTTACAATGACAGGAATCCCTGGCTGGGTCAGAAGGAGGATGTGATTCAGGAGTGGGAACTCTGAGGGAAAACACCTTAACCTATTAAACAAGGGAGGTCAACAACACTGAGAAACCGAGCTCTTGACGGCAGATTTGCGCTACGATATTTTTAGTTAAATGAAGCTCTTGACGGCAGATTTGCGCTACGATATTTTTAGTTAAATGAAGCTCTTGACGGCAGACGTACAATCTGATATTTTCAGTTAAATGTAGAGAGACATGCACCGTGACATTTTTAGTAAAAAGTAGCTCTTGAAGACAAACATACACCAGATATTTTTAGTAAAATGTTGCTCTTGAAGACAGACATACAGCTATTATTTTTTAGTAAAATGTTGCTCTTGAAGAGAGACATACACCTATTATTTTTTAGTAAAATGTTGCTCTTGAAGACAGACATACAGCTATTATTTTTTAGTAAAATGTAGCTCTTGAAGAGAGACATACACCTATTATTTTTTAGTAAAATGTTGCTCTTGAAGAGAGACATACAGCTATTATTTTTTAGTAAAATGTTGCTCTTGAAGACAGACATACAGCTATTATTTTTTAGTAAAATGTAGCTCTTGAAGAGAGACATACACCTATTATTTTTTAGTAAAATGTTGCTCTTGAAGACAGACATACAGCTATTATTTTTTAGTAAAATGTAGCTCTTGAAGAGAGACATACACCTATTATTTTTTAGTAAAATGTTGCTCTTGAAGACAGACATACAGCTATTATTTTTTAGTAAAATGTTGCTCTTGAAGACAGACATACAGCTATTATTTTTTAGTAAAATGTAGCTCTTGAAGAGAGCGTACACCAGACATTTTTAGTAAAATGTAGCTCTTGAAGACAGACATACACCAGATATTTTTAGTTAATTGTAGCTCTTGAAGACAGACGTACACCCTGATATTTTTAGTTAATTGTAGCTCTTGAAGAGAGACATACACTGTGATATTTTTAGTTAATTGTAGCTCTTGAAGAGAGACATACACTATGATATTTTTAGTAAAATGTAGCTCTTGAAGACAGTCATACACCTGATATTTTTAGTTAAATATTGCTCTTGAAGACAGACGTACACACTGATGTTTAGTGTGGTAGTCCATTAATTCACATGCCAACAAACCCAATTTGAGTGTTTATAAAAAAAAAATGTTGTATCTTTATATGACAGAATAAAAACTAATTATTTTAAAGACTGCTAATTCATATTAAGAAAACAAAACTTTGAAATTAAACTGAAATGTCATGTACCCTTAAAAATCTTCTCAGTTCAGATGAAGTAGAGTTATGTGTTATGTCCTAGGCAGAGGCGTAGCTGGGGGGGGGTGGGGGGTGCGGATCGCACCCGGTGACACCATTTAGGGGGGTGACACCAAGGCAAAAAATAGCAAAATATATAGAGAAAAACTTGAGGGGGGTGGGGTGGGGGTGGTGCAAATTGAAAGTTTGGGGGGGGGGGGGGGTGCAAATAAAAAATTTGAGGGGGGGTTTGCGAATCAAAACTTTGGTGGCGGAAAGGGTTGCTACGCCTTTAGGGGGATGGGGTGTGTGTGTGTGACACGACACCATTAAGTGCTGCACCGGGTGACACCAAACCTCGCTACGCCACTGGTACTAGGCACATGAATGTGTTTTTCTACCAGAGGAATGCCCCTGATGACTTTTCTTTCCCAGATTTAATTAAGGCTGTGTGGCCATACACAGGGATGGCCAAACACAGAGGTGGCCTAAACATGTCTTGCATACATTCATAAACAGAAATACAATGAGGATTAGAAACAATTACAGATTTTTTTGCTTGTGCACAGCCACTGCCCCATGCAAAGACACAAGTAATTTATTGAGTTATATATAAATTTAACATTAAATATTAAAGGAAAAGCCACTTTATTCTCATTATTACACATAAGGACATAAGAAAAAGTAACTTTAATATTCATTATTACTCAATAATGAATAATTTAAATATCAGGGTTTACAGTAAAAAAAATGGACATTTTAATTTACTGTTACTTTCTGACTAAGTGAAAATAATAATAATACACTTAAATTTTATCCTCAATAAAAAAAATAAAAAAAAGAACAATTAAAAACATGAGGCAGTCAAACAATGGAGCAGCAGGATTTTCTAAAAATTGTAACTTTCTTTCTGATTGGCTGATATGAAAACTGACAAGCCAATATTGTGGCTAGTACTATAAGAGCTGAAAGAGCTGCCTTTCATCCTCTTGGTGTTACCACATTTGGGCAGGGAGATATTTCAAGTTGTCCTACTAGGGTTAATCCAAGCTAATGGTTATATACAGGTGCTAAACACACACAAGACAAAGACTCACATAGTTTGCTTGTTGGCTCGACCACCGTAAGGCTGG
Source organism: Physella acuta (assembly GCF_028476545.2). Taxonomy (NCBI): domain Eukaryota; kingdom Metazoa; phylum Mollusca; class Gastropoda; family Physidae; genus Physella; species Physella acuta. Next base: position 107,512 of record NW_026733357.1, read on the forward strand.
AAGGGCAGCTGACCAGTGGCTGTGTGGTAGAAGGTGACCCCCAGCGACCAGAGGTCAACTTTAGCGTCAAAAGTCATCCCTGTTGGTAGTTTGAGAACCGCTCTCTCATAGATGCCTGGGTGCTGTGATAGTAATGATCAAATTTAGCAATAAAAAAAACATTTGAAACAAATAAAAATTTAACAGACTACTTAGTATTCTGAATAGTATTCACTGTTAACTGGTTTTAACTTCAAAAGATCAAGGGGTAGCATTTGATGGCAGGATACAAGTAGTCAACTGTATATAAATTTAGATTATTTATGTTTAGGTATAGCACATACCAAGTACTCCTCAGTTCCATAGAGGGACTGGAAGCTTTCATCGTCATCAAGTTTACGAGCAGCACCAAAGTCTGTCAGTTTGTATATAGAGTTGCCATCAGTGGTGATATGTCTGCAAATAACAGTGTTCAGTAAGTGAGGGGTTAAGACATAGGTTCACTTTTGTATGGGAGGTGTTAAGATCTAAGTTCAGGCTTGTATGGCAGGGTGTAGAGTTAGTCCATCTTTCAAAGGGAGGTGAGGAGTTACAATATCAAGTCAAACTTATTTAGTCAAACATTAAAAACCATGTGAGAAGATACAGTATAAAGTTCAGCAGGCAAGGACGCAAACGGCTCTCACTTTTGTAAGAGGTAGCAACCATTTTGCAGAGGTTTTCAGACCTCTATTGACATGAACATAGTACTGGAGAAGCTTTTCCCCTTCTAACAGTTCAGATTTTTTATGCAGTGTAACCTTCCCAGTCCTGTTTTATTTTTGCAGATATTTTTCTTGCTTGAAAAACTTACTACCACTATTATCATCATCGTCTTTTCCCATTTGCCCCATGACACATGGGGCAAATAAAGTAGATTTCATCTGTTTTAACAACCCTGGCATACAGGGGGATAGTATGGTCAGCACTATGCCCAGCCGCCTTTGTTTCCATAACATGAGGCAGGTACCGATCAGAGTCGAGTAGTCTCAGGGACATCCTGGATTCAAACCGATACTTTTGCGTTAGCAGCAATAGCCGCTACCATTCCACCATGCATCCCCACAACTACTATAGGTTGGAGGTATTTTTTGTGCAAAGAAAAGTCTCTGACCTCATGATGTTCCCAGGCTTGATATCCCTGTGTATCACATTCTCTTGTCTCAGGTACTGGATACCCTCAGCTGATTAGGTAGGCAAACATAAATTAATTAGGATGTATAACAAAACACTAGTGTACACAACATTACAACAGTGTAGTAAAGAAACAACAGAATATTGATGTGTTGAAACAAGAGATAACACATTTCAAAGTGTTTGCTGAAGTAGGGATGAAGAGTAGCAGAATGACCAAAAACAAGTTGTCCAAGTGATTCATTAAGTACCCATTCATTTAGACTAGATTTCCTAAAATGCTATCAAATTTGAATTTGACATCACAAAAAGAAGGTAAGCTGTAAATCAGTTAAAGAAATATCAGCTGCAGCATATCTTTCTAAATAAAACATCAACTGCCTTATGTTTCTCAACTTAAATAATATCTGAATAAAAAATGCAAGTTATTTACCAACGTGCTTCAGCACTAAGATGTATTCCTCTTCTACCAGCCCGTAATAGTACAATGGTTGGTCTAGCATGTGGTGGAGTGATCCCCCTTCACAGTACTCCATTATGAGTACACTCCTCATGGATGTTTGCTGTACAAGGTATACATTACAAGGTATAAATTACTACCATAAACATTAACAAGGTATAATAAATCACTACAAAAAAGATGAACATTGTATGATTTTCTACAAAAAAGATAATGCATAATTTTCTACATTAAAGTAAAGCAATATAATATTTGTGATACTAAACATGATCAAGATATACTTTTCTACACTGGTGAGCTTAATGTATAAATATATATATATATATATATAAAGAGGATATAAAAGTAATGATCCACCAGGTTTTTTACAGTTACACCAGATTACTAAACCCTTATCGAAGTAACTGATTGTAAAACTTTACTACAATGTGTAAAATCAGGGGAAAACCACAAATCTACCAGACTTTGATTAACTCGTTCTAGTGTCACATAGAGTAATCTCTGCGTGGATCCAATAATATGTACCCATCATCATTATTCCTTTTTGGTTTTTGAGGAACATAGAGCATCTCTTATAGCTCTCCACTCTTTAAAGTCTATTGCCACACTTAAAAACTTAGTATTGGATGGGTGGCATTACCCCTAAGTTAACTACAACCAAGATGACAAATTACAAAGTACAATTTTTGTTATAATAAGCATCTAGAGCCATGCAATGAACTCACCACTTTCTCTATGTTAATGTTTGAATAATCATTTAGAGTCATGCAATGAACTCACCACTTTCTCTATGCTAATAAATCTGATAATATTGTCATGTGGCGTTACCCCTAAGTTAACTACAACCAACTTGACAAAGTACAAATGTTTGTTTGAATAAGCATCTAGAGCCATGTAATGAACTCACCACTTTCTCTTTACTAATGTTTGAATAAGCATCTAGACCCATGCAATGAACTCACCACTTTCTCTATGCTAATGTTTGAATAAGCATCTAGACCCATGCAATGAACTCACCACTTTCTCTATGCTAATGTTTGAATAAGTATCTAGAGCCATGCAATGAACTCACCACTTTCTCTATGCTAATGTTTGAATAAGCATCTAGAGCCATGCAATGAACTCACCACTTTCTCTATGCTAATGTTTGAATAAGCATCTAGAGTCATGCAATGAACTCACCACTTTCTCTATGCTAATGTTTGAATAAGCATCTAGAGTCATGCAATGAACTCACCACTTTCTCTATGCTAATGTTTGAATAAGCATCTAGAGCCATGCAATGAACTCACCACTTTCTCTATGCTAATGTTTGAATAAGCACCTAGAGCCATGCAATGAACTCACCACTTTCTCTATGCTAATGTTATAATAAGCATCTAGAGTCAAGCAATGAAATCACCACTTTCTCTATGCTAATGTTATAATAAGCATCTAGAGCCATGCAATGAACTCACCACTTTCTCTATGCTAATAAATCTGATAATATTGTCATCTAGAGCCAAGCAATAAACTCACCACTTTCTCTATGCTAATGTTATGATAAGCATCTAGAGCCATGCAATGAACTCACCACTTTCTCTATGCTAATGTTTGAATAAGCATCTAGAGTCATGCAATGAACTCACCACTTTCTCTATGCTAATGTTTGAATAAGCATCTAGAGCCATGCAATGAACTCACCACTTTCTCTATGCTAATGTTTGAATAAGCATCTAGAGTCATGCAATGAACTCACCACTTTCTCTATGCTAATGTTTGAATAAGCATCTAGAGTCATGCAATGAACTCACCACTTTCTCTATGCTAATGTTTGAATAAGCATCTAGAGCCATGCAATGAACTCACCACTTTCTCTATGCTAATAAATCTGATAATATTGTCGTGTGACAGGCGTCTCAGTAGGTCCAGCTCACGGATGTCATCCTCCTTTTGGCTGACATAATCATGGAAAACTTTCACGGCAACTACTCTACCATCTTTCTGTGGGGGGAAATCAAATACACAAAGGGTTAAAACAAAACAAACAATGAATCCAAGTTGAAGACATTAAAAACAGAAATAAAATGAAGTACATAAAGGGTTAAAATCAATTTAATGATTCAAAGGAGAAGACATCAACACAAAGACAGATATAAAATGACATGAATGGTTAAAATATATTTCATGATTCCAAGTAGAAGACATTAAAGACAGAAATCAATTTTTTTTTAAAAAGCATGAAAAAAATAACAAGTCATTCAAAGTAGAAAGCATAAAAAACAGAAATTTAATTCAAACACACAAAGGATCAAAATATAATATTTAAGAAAAATAAATTCATATACATAAAGGGTTTTAAAAAAAAAAGTCAACTCTTCCTAGTAGGAAAGATAAGGACAAGATTAAAATTAAACAAAGAAATTTTATAACGCTTTTTCTGTCCAGGTTTAAAATGGATTTAATGAACAGGATGAAAACTGAGTGGACACAGGGTGAAACATTAACCAAGTATTCAGTGCAGAAGAGATAAAAAAAAACACAGTAATAAAAGACAATGTGGTATGGCATTAATGTCATTTTATTCACCAACCATTCTACATAGAAGACATTTTAAAACAAGAATAAAGAAAATCAAAGACAGACATGGCATTGGTCTAGTCTACACCACCCTTTAGCTCAGTCAGACATGGCATTGGTCTAGTCTACACCACCCTTTAGCTCAGTCAGACATGGCATTGGTCTAGTCTACACCACCCTTTAGCTCAGTGAGACATGGCATTGGTCTAGTCTACACCACCCTTTAGCTCAGTGAGACATGGCATTGCTCTAGTCTACACCACCCTTTAGCTCAGTGAGACATGGCATTGCTCTAGTCTACACCACCCTTTAGCTCAGTGAGACATGGCATTGCTCTAGTCTACACCACCCTTTAGCTCAGTGAGACATGGCATTGGTCTAGTCTACACCACCCTTTAGCTCAGTCAGACATGGCATTGGTCTAGTCTACACCACCCTTTAGCTCAGTCAGACATGGCATTGGTCTAGTCTACACCACCCTTTAGCTCAGTCAGACATGGCATTGGTCTAGTCTACACCACCCTTTAGCTCAGTGAGACATGGCATTGGTCTAGTCTACACCACCCTTTAGCTCAGTGAGACATGGCACTGCTCTAGTCTACACCACCCTTTAGCTCAGTGAGACATGGCATTGCTCTAGTCTACACCACCCTTTAGCTCAGTCAGACATGGCATTGGTCTAGTCTACACCACCCTTTAGCTCAGTGAGACATGGCATTGGTCTAGTCTACACCACCCTTTAGCTCAGTGAGACATGGCATTGGTCTAGTCTACACCACCCTTTAGCTCAGTGAGACATGGCATTGCTCTAGTCTACACCACCCTTTAGCTCAGTGAGACATGGCATTGGTCTAGTCTACACCACCCTTTAGCTCAGTGAGACATGGCATTGGTCTAGTCTACACCACCCTTTAGCTCAGTCAGACATGGCATTGGTCTAGTCTACACCACCCTTTAGCTCAGTCAGACATGGCATTGGTCTAGTCTACACCACCCTTTAGCTCAGTCAGACATGGCATTGGTCTAGTCTACACCACCCTTTAGCTCAGACAACTCTACTGAAGGAATTCAGGAAGCGACCCAACCCACTGTATTACATAACACATTCAGGGACCTATACAAAGATGAGGAAGTCAATGAATTAACCATGACTTGCTTATCATGGTAAAAATATGCCACGCCAGCATTATAAAAAAATCCAAGCAGGAAAGTTTAAAAATGTAGGTTAAAACATTCCAGCTGTACCTAGCTCCACAAGGAACCCAGAGATCTTTTGAACTTCCTTTTGGACACATTATTCTAATGAGGTGACCTACATCCTGGACACCCAAACCAACACCTAATAATATATATGTCAACTAAAAAAAAAAAGTTTCCCAGATTTAGAAATGTTTCTAAATGTCTTGATAATTTAACCTTTATACAAAGAATATACTGAATTCCTAATGTCAAATTTTATTTATTGTTATCTTACCACCAAATTTTAACCCTAACAGTTATATTGACTGAACAAATATCCTTGTCATGAGGAAGATATCTTCGTGACCCATATTTGTATGTACATGGACCTTAATGAAAATCCTTACAGAGGCGGATGTAGGGGTACTGGGGGGGGGGGGAGACTTAAGCCCCTAAATATTTTTTTTTGGAAAAAAACACATACATATATCTATACCTCTATATCTACATTTAAATCTACAATCTATATACATATCTATGTATATCTGTGAGAAGATGTATATATAAAAACTACAAACTTAAGCCACCCTAGACAACAGACTGGAGCCAACAAAGAACATGGGCCCTACTAAAAATTGGAAGTTTAGAATGTTTCCTTCACTCCCATAACTAAGCTTGATATCAATAAGGAGAAAAAGATATGTAAAATGTTTAAAAGTGTGAGAAAACAGACACAATAATTTAACGGGCCTCTCAAGTTTGGGAATTGGGGGACCAGAGGAACTTGACTAGTGACACCTAACTGTCAACACATGACTGCCAACACATGACTGTTGACAATTGACTGTTGACACATGACTGGTGACATATGACTGGTGACACATGACTGGTGACACATGACTGGTGATACTTGACTGATGACACATGACTGGTGATACATGACCGATGACACCTGACTGATGACACCTGACTGGTGACACATGACTGGTGACAAATGACTGATGACACATGACCAATGACACATGACTGTTGACACATGATTGGTGACGCGTGACTGGCGGCACATGACTGTTGACACATGACTGCTGACGCCTGACTGGTGGCACATGAATGGTGACTTACGCAGAATCCATGCCAGACGGATTGTTCCCTCAGCTAGCAAAAGAACGCCCAGAAACAACAATAGATATGGTCTGAAAAATGTGACCCCCACACCCCACCCTAAACAACACAAGATCCTGAAAAATGTAACCCCCACACCCCACCCTAAACAAAAAAACAACACAAGATCCTGAAAAATGTAACCCCCACACCCCACCCTAAACAAAAAAACAACACAAGATCCTGAAAAATGTGACCCCCACACCCCACCCTAAACAAAAAAACAACACAAGATCCTGAAAAATGTAACCCCCACACCCCACCCTAAACAAAAAAACAACACAAGATCCTGAAAAATGTGACCCCCACACCCCACCCTAAACAAAAAAACAACACAAGATCCTGAAAAATGTGACCCCCACACCCCACCCTAAACAAAAAAACAACACAAGATCCTGAAAAATGTAACCCCCACACCCCACCCTAAACAAAAAACAACACAAGATCCTGAAAAATGTGACCCCCACACCCCACCCTAAACAAAAAACAACACAAGATCCTGAAAAAATTACAACACCGAAAAACACATGACAGTTAGCTTGTGTAGACATAAAAGAAATTATTTATCTATTGTCTGGATTTTCCAGTCGAGCACTTCCGTTTGATATGTATACGCGAACTACAAAGAAATAATACCCCAACCCACCAACTCTCCCGCTAAAAGTAACACCTTTGTGCTAAGGGAATGAAACTAAAGGGATAGTGATATGTAGGGGTGAACCAAGGTTGTACTTTATAAACAGTACGACTGGGTTTAACAACGAAATAAGACCAACGGGATTCCGTGTTGGCTCTATAGTTGTCTCACTTCACTTCTCATTAAATATAATTAACTTTTGACACCACAAAGGGTGTAGGCGTCTATAAGTACATTAAGAAGTTTTTATCGAATTTAAGTTTCATTACGTCATCACAAAAACCCAGGACTCCCAATGAAATCACAGTGCTCCATGTACCATCAAGTTAACCAGAATCAAAACGTTTTAAAATAAGAATTTGTTTCAATTGCCCTTTCTGAAGTATACTACGTCACATTCCCCACCTGTCTCATGTAGCGCATAGTCACAATAAAGACTTTTTTACCCCCATCCGCTTTTTCGATATGTGACGTCATTTTATGTCGACGCCTCTAAAACACCCACCAAGAAATACATCTATATATTTAGCCTACCTTGTTCGATACTAAATTAGACAATACAGTCTAAAGATAAATATAGCAAGTCACAGCCAGTCGTTGACGTGTACCGCAATGTAAACATAATGTAATTGATAATTGTTGCACAGAGACAGGTAAAGCCATGCTGTCAAAAATTTGATCATACGGATATACAACCAGGACTATCGATTTAATGGTGTGTTTTGAGGCTGGAGGAGGGGGGGGGGCGACCAAAATAGATTCGACTCCAATTTCCGTTAAACTTAGAACAATTCGCACTTTAAAATAGACAAATACAAGGTTTAGCTGCCGTTAATGAAAATGGGTGTAAAAGTTGCAAAAAAAAGCGCCGAAAAAACAAACAAATGCCGAACTTCAGCGAAGCCCAAGTTTATTAAATACGCATGAAATAGAAATGGGATAAAACGAGGAAATAAAACACGTCAAACAACAAATATTTTACATGTTGGAGTTTGCGCTCATGTAATCAATATGAAATGGGATCAAGTAGGCGTATATTTGTAAGGATTAAGCAACATTTGATATGAGATCATGTAGGCGTATATTGAACGGATTACATTTTTTAAGCAGCAACGGAATTCAAATACAGCTTCAGATTATTATGTTTTTTTATGACGCACCTTTTATTAAAATGAGCGGTGCGTGACTTTTTGGACATACCACAACTTTTCAGTCAAAAGTCTTCGGTTTTTTCCCTAGATAACACCAAATCACAACCCTTTTACGGTCAATAGTGATGTTTAGGGTTTTGGTTCATACTTCGCTTTAAACCTTCCTCGTGAAATAAGAAATGTATTCGCTGCGCGTAGAACGAAAAAAACCCACTAATGATAACATTAATTCCAAACGTGAGACTACCACGTGATTACACGCAAAAATCACGTGACGTGACACGTGATAGCATTAATTTTACACGTGATGATAACATTAATTCCAAACGTGAGACTACCACGTGATTACACGCAAAAATCACGTGACGTGACACGTGATAGCATTAATTTTACACGTGACGTAACAAAGAAATCACTCAGGGGAGTTTGAAATTCCCAACTCCGGCATGCGTCTCTTTCAAAGAGTAACAGCGTCTCTACACGTTACGTGCATCAACTTTATAATACTTGTCATTATCTGGAAAGTTTGAACGAAATGCCTGCTTTGGAAGTGGGTCGACATTGAGTTGCATGATTTGACCACAGACATAAAGCCAGACAGACATACAGAAACATACATACAGACAGTAACACATATATATTGACCTGAGTAAACGCTATTTAAAAAAATACTAAGCTAGATCTCTACCTAACGACAACATGTGGGATCAACAGAAGTAAACCATGTTACAGTGTTGTAATAACATTAATGTTTCTATTTTAAAAAAAAAAAGAACCTTGGATTATATTAGGATCGATTAAGGAAACTTTACTTTTTTTTAAAAAATATTTGGCAATTGCTCCATTGTTTGTTAGTCTAAGGAGGATTTTTGTTTTATATTATTAAATCTGGAAATTAGTTTTAACTTCTTCCTTGCCTTTTGTTAGGTAATTGCGTTGATAAGCTTTCGCTTTATTTAACATGGACCAATAAAAGTATGTTCTCTAAAAGTAATTAACATGTATCAAATAACGAATTGAAAACATTTAACTATGGGTTATTTATAACATTTAAATATTCGATACAAAGTTCCAAATTTTTAATTAAATATAAATTAACATAATGAAATAAAGCAACACTGTAACACATTTTGAAAGACAGTGCGCTTGTTAACAGTAGGAGCCAAAAATAAAAGCAGCTTTGTGTGTCATAGACTGTACGTGCTAGTTTTTGCACAAGTAAGTATAACACCCTTCGGGTTTAACGTTCAAGGGAAATTCCCAAAGACAAAGTCAGGCTGATCGTGTATACTTAACCTGTCTGACACATGAGCCAACGCCCATAAAATAACGCCCCCGGCCATGCGAGCCGACAAATCTTACGCAGCACAAAGGCTTTAGCAACAGAGAAAATAAATTTTACATACAAACAATGCACGTATACAACACGATAGTTTTTAAACTCTTGGCCCTGTCCGGTGTGTATCGGTTAATTACACGTAAGCACGGATCATATAGATTTATATGACACGACGTACTTGGGAGAATATTTTATGCAATTCGGGGCCGACACCCCCCCCCCCCACCTAAATTACGCCACTCTTCTACACACAAAATTTAATAGAAGGAACTCAGTGAAAATTTCAAAAATAAAAATAACCCGGAAGTCATTAAATAAAAACTTTATTTTTTTTTGACGCGTTAGTTAAGTTTTCATTGCTGACGCTCTTTTTCAAAATGTAAGTTGAAAAATGCAAATACATTGTATATAAATTAGAGGTACTGGACACCAGCAAGAATAGTCTCGAAATTAACCGAAAGCCGCATTAAAAAAAATTTTTTAAATAATGTGCGCTGTTATCAAAGTTAATATTGTTATAAAAACCTGACTGGTTGGTTTTTATCGAACTTCACTAAATATTGGATGTAATTCATATGTATAGCATTTTCGTTATTTAAATTTTAAAATAAAAAGCCAAAATTAAATTGGATTGTTTTAAATTTGTCATTGAAAATGTGAACAAACAAGGCATAACTGGGCCATGTGTTTTAAAAATATAATTTTATTAAAAAATTGTATCGGCATAGTTTTGAGTACAAATTACAACAAAGTGGGGTTTTCGGAAGATTGATCACGGAGTTTCTGTACTGCCAATTAATGCCTGTCTTACGAAAGGAAAATTCCAGGTTTTAATTTAGTCTTGATTAAAATAAATAGAAATGTAGGTTACAAAAATATTTTTAATTCTCTACATTTGCGTGGTCGAGTCGGTAAAGCTAATGGTAGCTAAACCGAAAAGTCACGAGTTCAAACCCTCAGGCAGATGAGGCTCGATAGCTGGGTACAGCAACGCTTCTGTGAGAGACAACAAAATCAAACAGCTATTGCCTTGTAGTTTATTCTTGGTTGGACAAAGGCTATGGAAGCAAATCCAAAATAAGAAAAGCAGGCTGAAATCGGAGCCAATGATCTAAATGGCGCATAACCAGCTAACACGTATACTTAATTGTTACGGCGGCTATAAAGGCAAGTTGTCAAAAACACGATCGATGTGAACACTAATGATGGAAGGACTCTCGTCAACTCGTTGATGTCTATTGTTATAACTGGGCAGTACCTGATGGATCACGTTACGTTAAAGCTAATCAATCAGATATTATATAGCTAGCTTAATGTATCCATGGATATTAGTTGTTTTTTTTTTTATTTTAAATTCTTGTTCAGTTACATCACTTGTGATGGGGGGGGGGGGGGGGTTAGTCCATGACTGACGTCACACACCTAGTGGGGAGACGGGTTTATACATGTTATGATGGGGAGACGGGACACGGTTGAAAAGATGCGTGATGTTGCAAATTTTTCAGATTTTAGAAAAACCAAAACTTAAAAAAAAATAATATATAATCAGAAACAGGTTTTCCCCGAAAGATTTATAATGATGTGAATTAAAGACTGGGCAGTGTGGAACGCTGTAAAGGGGAGGAGGGGGGGGGTGGAATTCGATGTAAAAAAAATAACACGCTGTCATTATAAAACGGTCCCTTACACTTCATTGACAAGCTGAAAGACGTACGTCAAACGGTGTTAACGAGGAAGTCCTACTTCACGCAGAAACACTGTAGAACTTTAGAGTGAATGACGGCAGATTATGCGGAGTGTTACAGAGTCACACACCTTGACCGCGACAGATAGGAGCCGGTATCGTGTAGATCCAACTACTTCCGGTATACAGATGTAACACCACCAACCAGGACCAGGAAACAGACCGTTGAAAGGTACTTCCGCCTCCACAACTATACTGTTTACATACCAATCCTTTCTATCTTACACACTGGGGGAGGGGGGATTCATTCAACCCGGGTGTTTCATTATCGGTTTTTTTCCCTTTCTACGTAGTTATCCGAGTTAATTTCCTCCAATCAAATAACGAGTTTGTAGTTGCCTCGCCTTAATGCTCGGTGGTTGATTCAAACTGCCACGCGCAGGTAGCGAAACAACGTGACTTGTAATCTAAGACGAGATGTGGTGTATTTCGAGGTCCTTGAGACAGATGAGCTTTACTTGAGCTACCGCATGTGTCTTAGGCGCGAACAGGACAAGATGATGAGTGGTGGTAGACAGAGGTTAAATCACATATAAATCTATATAAAGTGATACATGATGATAAGATGGGTTTTTAAATGTTACATTTTTTTTGTTGTGATATAAAGAATGTATAGGATCCCATAACCGCTCCTCTAGCGTATAGTATGGTTACTTTACAAGGTGCCATTTGCTCATTTGCAAGAAAAATCTGCTCAACTTTAAGAGAGAAAAAACAAAGAACATAACTCGGGTATATGTATGTATCACAAGGCGTATGTACGACCACTTAAGGATTGCTAGACACTGATATAACGTGTATATATATATATATATATATATATATATATATATATATATATATATATATATATATATATATATATATATTGTTTAAAGAAAAATATTTTAAAATATTTTTTTTATCAAAAACATACGTCTGAGCACAGACATGTTTGGAATGAAACATTTGAAATAGCGTGGACTTGTTGAAGGCGTTACCATTTCTTTTCTCAAACGATTTCTTAGAATGTAACAGGCGTCACGCTGTGTTAAGCCCAGACAAACGTCCCCGTCCTGAAGAGTTGAGACATAAACGATACCAACAGGTATGTGTCGGCACACACCTAAGTACCGCATCCCACTTAGCAAATTGTTTGGGTGGGTTTCCCCCCAGGTACCCCGCAGTTTATTATAGATTCCATCTCAAGTCTCAAGTTCACAGAAGAGAATTACCCAACATCGACTTGACATAATGCCGGGTACCCGTAAGACCTGAGCTTAATCAGGTTCCAGATTCAATACATCTGAGCGTTAACCTACGCGGACCACACCTCAAAAGCCCACACTATTCAAACAATAATAACGCCCAACGATAATCTTCAGGGCCCTTATACTTTAGTCTGGAAGTCCAAACAGCCCACACAATACCACTCAGTACACAATAGAGGTTTTATTTGCAATAAGAGATAAAAGGGTCGCGGAACTCACTACATGGTGTCGACTTGTCCATTTCTCAGGCAACCACAGACAAAAGAAGTTCAAACAAACCCACCCTTCTGATAAAAGATGTACTAAAAGACTGTCAGTGCAAGAATAGGCGCATCAGCGTGCCAAACGTACAAATCCCAATAGCTGATTTAGTCAAGTAAACAAACTCAGTAATCATAGACTAGTTTCTCAATACCAGTTTGGAGTGTTATCATTACCGTGCAAGTGAATGGGTTGGGAGAGGTCAAGCGGAGCTCTTGATCTACACTGCAGTCGCCCATGTATACACTCTATTAAAATATATAGGCGTATGCTGTGCTGGTACATTCTGTCCTAGATTATTTTAACACTAGCGTTTACCTCCGCGGGCTAGCAATGTGATCAAACATGTATGAAACCCCTACTAACGACCTTGCATAAAAAAATTAATAAAACTACTGCATGGAAAACGACCTGTCTAAATGTACTGTCTCCTTGTGACAGTTCTGGCCTGCCGTGCTACTCTAAGACTCAGTGGTGGTGCCCGGACAAGTCTGTGAACGTTTTACCGGTAGCTTCCATTAGGGGACGTGATCAATCTCATGTGGTGGTAGTGCTGGTGGTAGGTGGGGATGATGGGACGGGGTGGTGATGGGATGGGTGGTAAGTTCTGGTGGTGGGGAAAATCTTACACCGAAAAGAGCTTATTATGTAACCATACATCAAACGACAAGACCTCTGGCCTAGATCTAGATATATATATATATATATATATATATATATATATATATATATATATATATATATATATGTGTGTGTGTGTGTGTGTGTGTGTGTGTGTGTGCGTGATTCTTTCGATATGGGGAGGGGAGCAAGAAGCATGTCCACCGCTCTCCCCGAGGGAGCAAACTGTCAAAAAGGAACCCTGAATACTAATGACTGCCCATAATTAACTGGCAGACAATCAGCTGTTGAGAAACCGGACACGTCCACGGACACGTGTGACGCAGTATCTGGACATTACACCAGGACCAGAGGCCACCGTTTCGCAGAATTACACGACGTAAATAGCACAAACCATTATTTTTTGCCCTGTCACTCTTGCGGTTTTGTGAAGACTTATCCTGTTCGAAGAAAACGTTCGAAGAAAACGTAGCATTTATTATTTAAAAAATCGTTCAAAGTACTATTTTTTAAATAATAAACGCCGTTTTCTTCGAACAGGAGAAGTCTTCACAATAAGTAGGCTACGTGTGTAGACGTTTATGTTCTTAACGTTGACTATGTATAATTCGATATGGCAGAATTTTAAAAATCCTCTTTTTGCCTCCCCCCACCAACCCCCCCCCCCCCCCCCCCCCCCCCCCCACCAATATTGCTACGTCCCTGATTTTAAACAGGAAATATAAAATGAACATTTTCTACTACCAGCATAAAATCCTGTTTCTTGGAAAATAAATAAACGATATGTAGTAATAAAATATTTTGTATGAATAGACTAAAAATTGTTTGAATAAATGAATTGGTTTTGTCGACATTAAACGGCGCACTACCGCAATAAAATTAAGCGACCGTGCAGCGTACCAAGAAATAAACGAGAAACTTAAATATTTTCCGTGCCGCTTTTAGTTGAGACCGCTACTCGACATAACTATGTGATGGAACCTTGGCCAAATAGGTGATTGAACCTTGGCCAAATATGTGATTGAACCTTGGCCAAATAGGTGATTGAACCTTGGCCAACTGAGTGATGGAACATTGGCCGAATATGTGATGGAACCTTGGCCAAATAGGTGATGGAACCTTGGCCAAATAGGTGATTGAACCTTGGCCAAATAGGTGATTGAACCTTGGCCATCTGAGTGATGGAACATTGGCCGAATATGTGATGGAACCTTGGCCAAATAGGTGATTGAACCTTGGCCAAATAGGTGATGGAACCTTGGCCAAATAGGTGATGGAACCTTGGCCAAATAGGTGATTGAACCTTGGCCAAATAGGTGATGGAACCTTGGCCAAATAGGTGATTGAACCTTGGCCAAATAGGTGATTGAACCTTGGCCAACTGAGAGATGGAACATTGGCCGAATATGTGATGGAACCTTGGCCAAATAGGTGATTGAACCTTGGCCAAATAGGTGATGGAACCTTGGCCAAACAGGTGATTGAACCTTGGCCAAATAGGTGATTGAACCTTGGCCAAATAGGTGATTGAACCTTGGCCAAATAGGTGATTGAACCTTGGCCAAACAGGTGATTGAACCTTGGCCAAATAGGTGATTGAACCTTGGCCAAATAGGTGATTGAACCTTGGCCAAACAGGTGATTGAACCTTGGCCAAATAGGTGATTGAACCTTGGCCAAATAGGTGATTGAACCTTGGCCAAATAGGTGATTGAACCTTGGCCAAATAGGTGATTGAACCTTGGCCAACTGTGTGATGGAACCTTGGCCAACATGCAATTAGCAGAATGCTTTAAAAGGTCTACACTATATAGCTAAAAGGCTGGTGTCCCCAGATCCTAAGATCTAACCATCTTATGGGTAGGGTGACCAGGGGCAGTGTAGTTAGTTCACACAGCATTATAGAATAACATTAAGGTAGGCTAGAACAAGGCAGTTCTACCAGTTTAAAAAAAAAAAGCTCTTGAATAAACTTTGTCGAATGCAGGAAGCCATAAACAGCGCTAAATGTTTTTTTTTTAAACCTCTATCAACCAGTCTATAAAAACAGACTATCAAGGTTAGACTGACACACGATTTCTTCCTGAATGACAAATGTAAGATACAGACAGCATCCGTTATGTATTGACGTGTGGGATATGAAGGAGCACGTTCCTTGTGGTATTAGGTCAGTACGGATGGCTTAGTCCTAACACAAACACTAAAAGGATCACCGCTTTGTATCCTTGTTGTTGTGGGAATTTAATGAAGGGAGGGGTAAGTGGCCTGGGTGACTCTTACTTAAGACAGTTGTACAGGAACAGAAAAGGTGGGATGGGATCAGGGAGAAGGGATGGGACCAGGGTGTAGGGATGGGATCAGGGAGTAAGGATGGGATCAGGGAGTAGGGATGGGATCAGGGAGTAGGGATGGGATCAGGGAGTAGGTTTGGGATCAGGGAGTAGGGATGGGATCAAGGAGTAGGTATGGGATCAGAGAGTAGGGATGGGATCAGGGAGTAGGGATGGGATCAAGGAGTAGGTATGGGATCAGGGAGTAGGGATGGCATCAAGGAGTAGGTATGGGATCAGGGAGTAGGTATGGGATCAGGGAGTAGGGATGGCATCAAGGAGTAGGTATGGGATCAGGGAGTAGGTATGGGATCAGGGAGTAGGGATGGAATCAGGGAGTAGGGATGGGATCAGGGAGTAGGGATGGGAAAAGGGAGTATGGATGGGATCAAGGAGTAGGGATGGGACCAGGGAGTATGGATGGGATCAGGGAGTAGAGATGGGAGTATGGATGGGATAAGGGAGTAGGGATGGGAGTATGGATGCGATCAGGGAGTAGAGATGGGAGTATGGATGGGATAAAGGAATAAGAAATGGGAGTATGGATGGGATAAGGGAGTAGGGATGGGAGTATGGATGTGATCAGGGAGTAGAGATGGGAGTATGGATGGGATAAGGGAGTAGAGATGGGAGTATGGATGGGATAAGGGAGTAGGGATGGGAGTATGGATGCGATCAGGGAGTAGGGATGGGAGTATAGATGGGATCAGTCAGTAGGGATGGGATCAGGGAGTAGGGATGGGATCAAGGGGTAGGGATGGGATCAAGGGGTAGGGATGGGAAAGGGGGTATGGATGGGATCAGGGGGTAGGAATGGGATCAGGGTGTAGGGATGAGATCAGGGAGTATGAATGGGAGTAGGGATGGGATCAGGGAGTAGGGATGGGATCAGTGAGTAGATATGGGATCAGGGAATAGGGATGGGATCAAGGGGTAGGGATGGGATCAGGGAGTAGAGATGGGAGTATGGATGGGATAAAGGAATAAGAAATGGGAGTATGGATGGGATAAGGGAGTAGGGATGGGAGTATGGATGTGATCAGGGAGTAGAGATGGGAGTATGGATGGGATAAGGGAGTAGAGATGGGAGTATGGATGGGATAAGGGAGTAGGGATGGGAGTATGGATGCGATCAGGGAGTAGGGATGGGAGTATAGATGGGATCAGTCAGTAGGGATGGGATCAGGGAGTAGGGATGGGATCAAGGGGTAGGGATGGGATCAAGGGGTAGGGATGGGAAAGGGGGTATGGATGGGATCAGGGGGTAGGAATGGGATCAGGGTGTAGGGATGAGATCAGGGAGTATGAATGGGAGTAGGGATGGGATCAGGGAGTAGGGATGGGATCAGTGAGTAGATATGGGATCAGGGAATAGGGATGGGATCAAGGGGTAGGGATGGGATCAGGGAGTAGGGATGGGATCAGGGATGGGATTAAGGAGTAGGAATGGGATCAGTGACTAGGGATGGTGTAAGGGAGTAAGGATAGTGTTAAGAAAGCAGGTATGGGAACAGGGAGTAGTGGAATATAGTTATTTAATCCACTGGACTAGTATATGAGTTGTTCAAAAGCTAATCCACAGTTGACCTTGTTTATTCATGTTATGCCATATAACAAAGTTCATAATGCTAGTCTCATACCCTGCCACAAATTGCACTAATGATGAAGCACTTGATTTCTAACCCAGCTCTTATTTACTTTTACTCATTTATAGTGAGCAAACCAACACTACGAAGAAGGTGAAGCTGATTAGCAAACACCTACAACATTACTTCAATGCTTTATTTAAAACACAATCTTTAACATACAGTGTAACAGTACAGGATGCACAGAATAAGGAATAACTTTGGACAACTCAAGTATTGCACCTTTTGAATAACCTGACAACTGGAGTGGAACCAGATTCATTGGAAAACCAGGAAAGACTAGTAGGAGAAGATCCGTGAAGATAGAATCTTAAGCAGGAACATGTCATGGCCAAATAGCTGAGAATTTGAACCACTAGGAAAAGACTAGGAGAACATCAATGAAGATAGAATCTTAAGCAGGAACATGTCATGGCCAAATAGCTGAGAATTTTGAGCCACTAGGAAAAGACTAGGAGAACATCAATGAAGATAGAATCTTTCTTAAGCAGGAACATGCCATTTCCAAATAACTGAGAATTTGAGCCACTAGGAAAACAGCTTCAGCTCTCTTTTGTTGGGTAGGAGAGGAATATAAGGAGAGTAGGATTTCATAATCATATCATAATTGTCATGAGTTACTTCAATAGGGTTTAGAGTAAAGAAATGTTGTGTATATAGTCTACACCTTTATTTTTAATGGCCACATGTCTACAACAAGAAGCCAATGAATTTGAAAGGTTGTATTTTTAAATTTGATTCATTTCTGCAATAAAGTCATATTCAGTTACTATCCTAAATACAAGATTTAAAAAAAAAAACGTAATATGATCATGATGATATCATTGTTTCCATTCAACTCCAGTGAGCAATAAAGAAAGTGATGAAAAAAGAACTCCTACCTTATGTCGACCTAGGTAAACAATGGCACTAGCCCCTCTCCCAAGTGAATCGGCTGTATTCCATGTGTAGTTCTCAGAGCTCACCAGAGTGCCTGTTACCCAACCAAAACAATGGATTGTATTCAGCATGGTTCTGTTATTTAATTTATTCAGTACAGTTCTATCATTCCCAGTTCTATCATTTGCAGTATTGAGCACAGTTCTGTTATTCACAGTATTCAACATAGATCTATCTTTCTCTGAATTAATCATAATTCTATCATCAATTAGTTAGCATAGTTCTATTACTTATAAATAACAGTATTCAGTGTAGGTCTATCACATATAAACTACTGTAACTGTACTCAGCATAACTCTATCATTCTCTGTGTTCAGTATAATAGTATATTTGTACCACTTAAAAATAACAGTATTCATCATAGGTTTATCAGATATAAAAAACAGTACTCAGAATAGATATATCATTCTCTATATTCAGTATAATAATATAATTGTATCATTTATAAATAACAGTATTCAGCATAGTTCTATCACATATAAACTACAGTACTCAGCATAGTTATATCATTCTCTGTGTTCAGTATATTTCTATCACTTATAAATAACTGTATTCATTACATTCTACCATTCAATGTATTCAGCAGTTAATTTATTAAAAATTTCCTCACAAACATGAATAATATTTTAACAGCTGTTGAGAAAGGTGGAGGTGGACAGGATGTTAAAACTAATAAAAATGATGTGTAGCAATGATTAATTTGGCTATAGGACACAAATAAAGTAGCTTCCTTCCTTTTTTACTACACACAACACCAATTGCCACATAACATCAATGGGGAGAGGAAATTTAAATTCATTCTAACATTTTGATTTTGAGACAAAAAAAATTGCCCATCCTAACCATGCATTTGAAGAAGTATGTTTTAATTTGTCCAGGAAATACATTTTTATATATACCAACTTGATAGGATAATTTTATACTGGAGGTAATATTGAATTAACCAAACAAAACAAAAAGTAGCATGTTACACTGGTTAGACTACTCTTACATTACTTCTTTGAATCAATAGTCTTAAACTTAATAAGATGATAAAGAATATGTTTGTTACAATTACTTCTTAGAAAAAATAACTTCAAACAAGAGAATATGTATGGATAGTTCAACAATGGCTTGGACTAGGTACATGTGTAATAATCTCCTCGTATGGCTATAATTGATAGCTAACACGAGCTTCTCGAATTTGAGTCCCAGGTTAAAGTCTATAGGATGCCCCTGGGTCTACTCTTCACTGACAGGTACCTGACTTGTTTGGCAAACAAAGTAGGCTGACCACACTATTCTTTCATGACTAGGTAATTGAAACAAATGAGTAGATGAACTCTATTTCAACTGCCCCATGTGTCTTGGGCTTGAACAGGAAAAGATGATGATAATGGCTATACAGTAAAAAATGGAATTAAGTTACCAAAGGTAGAGTCAATCTAGATAAGTTTTCAAGATTCATCAAATAAACTAGTATGAATTTTAAAAAACACTGATGATACTCAAACATAATAATTTAATAATATTTCAATATTAATAAGATCAAAGTAACTCACCTTTAATAACAGGGTAAGACGATGTCATCTAATTGACGTGGATGCACATCAAGATAATGGTATGAAAATTCCTTCACTTCAGCAAGCAGAATAAAATGTCCCATTTAAGCAAGGGCCAAATATAAGTTTGTAAAGTATTCGATTAAAATGAAATGTACACAGAACATCCACCAAGAAAAAATATACACAGTATTTCTTTTTGAATATATAATCAATAAAAAAATATATATCGATACAACTTTCAAATACTATAGCAGTTCCAATAGTTATATAGAAAAAAATTGATAATGTAAGCTAACTGTAAGGTTATGACCCGTTATAAAAAAAATAAATCTAATTTAAAAAACTACTTCAGGTGACAGGCTCCTCCTATTTGTTCTATGTTTGTTTTACTAAACTATTTGTAAAACAATACACTATTAGCATTTCACTCCACAATAGTAACTGTTTCCGTAGTCCTAGCGGCCTAACAAGATGCCGGAAAATGGGATCATTCAATGTAAAGTGAATATCACCGTAGTTTCTCATTAGCCTCATGTGGCTAGTTATTGTCAATGGTGATTGCTGTGCCTTAAAATACATAAGGCCCAATCTATCACTTGTCCCTTAACAGATATCATCGCAAAGCTGGGATGCTGAAAAATAAAAAAAAGATAAGTTTTCAATTCAAACAATTTCTAGTTTAGTCCATATCACAGAAATAATTTTTAAATATATTTATTCATTCACAAAAATTAAAATAATAGCTCTGTATTACTCAACTATACCTATATAATATTAGTATAGAAATATATTTTAAAAATTGTAAGTTTAGGCTTTAGGTATATTTTTGCTATCATTAACGACGTTATGGTAAGCATTATTAAAAATAGAGGAGAAAAGGTCACGTTCACATACCCTAGTTTTTATCTAAATCTAAACCACAGTGAAAATGCCAGTGGAAATATGAGAAATGTAATTAATTACAGATTATAGGATTTTAATTATCCAAGCTATTACTCTCTTAATTAAAATTATTTCATTTTTTTAAAATGGGTAAAACAGGAATCCTCCTTTATTTTCATCTAACACTATTTATTTGAAATTAATAAATAGGCTCTAACTGGTAATTTTTAAATTGATAGGTCTAGGGCCTAGATTTAGATCTAGTTGAAGTTGGTTGGGGAAGGTTAAGGTTTAGATGCTGGTTATGAATTAGGGGTCATCAACAAATGACGTCATGCTTTTTTTGATGATTCCCCCCTCCTCCGTCACACATTGTCACAAAAAGCCAGACCCCCACCCCTTCTAAAATGATGTCACACCTTAGCCTACAACCCCCCCTCAAAATTGCAGTTGAGTTTTTCTTAAAACAACGATATCTTTCCAAAATCTTGTCTGAACCCTGTCATCATAGAGTATTTTAATCATTCCTATTACAATTTATTAAAATAGTTTTCTAAAACGCGAAACAACAGCTAAAACCTGTTTTTTAACATTGCTTTTTTATAATGCGAAAGTGTGACGTCACAATCTGAACCCCCACATCACACACCATCAAAAAATTACAGACCCCCCCTCTCACCCCTACGAGTGTGACGTCATTTATGGACGACTCCTAAAAGTTTCCTTTAGTTTTTGCATGATCATTCACATTTAGACTAGATACTATGCCTAGCTAATAGCTAGCTGTACAATGCTATAAAAATTCTAGATCTAGTGACCTAGTCTAGATCTAGAATCTTTTTTACTACTTTACTTTAGTCTATCTAGATCTAGTAGTAGTGTGTTTAGGTCTAGGAGTCGAGTTGACTTACTCTTAACTTCAACTCTTAAGTAAGTCACTTCTTGTTGTACGTACACTGTACGTACAAAAAAACATAGTACATAGTCTAGATCTAGATTAGATCTAGATCTAGATCTAGTCTAGAAGTCTAGATCTAGAGATCTACGACGTTTTTACACATCTAGTCTAGATCTAGATATTTTTATAATTCATTTTAGCTTTAGGTCCCGCTTAACCTTTTAATTATAACCTAACCTAATGACATGAGGAGTAATCAATGTCTATTAATTTCAATTTTTAATGTACCATTTTTGTTTGTAAGTTCGTGTTTCATAACCGGCAAACATCTCTGCTTCTCCTAAATTTTATTTTATTAGAGTAGCCACCCCTTAATCTTGACTATTACAAAACTAAAATTATGTAGGCCTACATTGTTTTAAACTAATTTATACACTAGTCTCTAATAATTAGACATACTAGATCTAGAACTAAATATTAATAGCTCAAAAATCATTTTTTCTATTAATCAATTAATTTAATGCTTTATATACTTTATATTAAAAACAAGAGTAAAAACAAATGCCAACGCTTTAAAGTAGACCTAGATCTAGATCTGTAGCTTTTAGCTTTTTCTGGAAAAATCCTTGAAGTGTGGATTATAGCCTGGTGATATACTATATAGGCTAGGGCCTATAGTTCTAATATATGGTTCGAATAATAAACATTAAACTCAATGGTATCTAGATCTATAGTTTGTTTGATTAAAAAAAGCATTCAAATATTATCAGGACCGATGTTTGTGTGGTTTGTGGGGGGATGGGGGGGGGGGGGGGTGGGGGGGGGGGAGAGAAATAGAGATGAGAGTTCAAGAAATGTTAATGTGTGCACGATCCCTCAAGCATACCTACAGGTATATTAATATCTTTAATGAGAGGTCCATTTATGACGTCTACCTTACCCCTTAGAGTTTTTAAAGACATTTTTCTCCGGATGGGCGGGAGGCACTTAAAATTACTGGGGGTCTGACTGTTAGAGTGTATATTTTCTACATACATGTTTTTTTTTTTCTGTTTCGTCCGGGGTTGGGGCGGTGAACGTGCTCCTGGAGACAGCGCACCCCCCCCCCCCCCCCAAAAAAAAAGAAACTCTTCTCAAATGGCGCCGAGCAGCAAGATTTTATTTTAAATCCCGAAATGCAAGTTTCTATTCACAGTTGTTGCGGCCCTTATTTGACATTGTATAGATCAGGTCTCATTTGCAATGCTGTTACAGCTATATTTTAATTTTTTCTTTCCGCTTTTCATTTAAAATACTTCATTACCCGGTAATACATACGTTTTGGTTTCACTTAGAAAAAGATGTTCATTAAAAATAAAAATAAGGCGGCAGGGCATAGTGCTGACCACACTATCTCTTCATATTCCGAGGTCACAGAAACAAGCGAACTCTACTTCACTTTAACTATACTTTACTTTTACATCATAGATTATTTTTTATTTTAACGCTTTTCATTTATTTTTCCGTCAACATTCCAGCTTCTATATTTCCGTAATGAATACATTAATTTATTAACTATTGTGTTGTTCTTTTCTACAAGAATCATTTTATTTATAGATTTTATATATAAGATAAAAGTTTTAAGAGAACTGTAAAATTGTCTGGACCTCCACAAAAGAAGACAAGGGTTGGAATTGGTCATCATCCATTGAGGAGGTCCTCAAAAGAAGAAAAAAACAACGAGACATACTCCCCCATTGTCCATACCAATCAACTTAAGACCCCCCCCCCCCCGACACACACACACACACCCTGCAATGAAATTAATTTTCCTCTAAAAACTTGCTGGACTTGGTTTCATTTAACCACGGGCACTAGAGTTTAAAAGTAGACAATACGTTTTGTGTGCAGATTAAATTCTTGGGTGTGCTGTGATGTGTCAGATTTTTATGATAAATTTAGCAAAATAGACGTCCACATCGACCTGACACCACCCCCCCCCCCCCCCCTCCTTCCCTCAAATCCACACGCTAACACAATAAAGTGCACTCCCCTTCCTGCTCTTTATTCGTGTGTGGGAGGGGGGGGGGGGGGGGTCCGCTAAGTGAATGCTAATGTTCAGAGAGAGAGAAAAAAAAAGGTAAAATTTTTCTAAAAATATTGTTTAACGTCATAAATAACGAGTCATATTCATCTACTCATGAACGAGAACTGAGTACCAGCTCTCATTAGTGCAGGTAGTTGTTATGGCTTTTGATTTTAGATGTACCTATACAATCGGATGAAAAAATAAAATAAAATTAAATCTGGTATTCGCTTTGTACGAAGGGCAGTACACACACACACAAACAACTAAAAAGTTCTTTACAGTGTTTCTTTCAAGCATCCCCCCTCCCCCACCGAAGAAAATAAATCGACCGTGCAATGTTGAAAGGCTGGTGAGCATTTACGACTCACGTCACCTAATTAATTGGAGATTGGTGGTTAAAGAGTGATGTCATTAACGACAGGAAAATCCGAAAATAAGTTCATTCTCTAATTCTTTTTAA
The DNA here is from genome assembly GCF_028476545.2 of Physella acuta. Classification (NCBI taxonomy): domain Eukaryota; kingdom Metazoa; phylum Mollusca; class Gastropoda; family Physidae; genus Physella; species Physella acuta. The sequence continues at coordinate 131,793 of NW_026733357.1, forward strand.
GTCTAAGTTTAAAGATTATTATCCTCCGTTAAGTTGTGCTGGTTTTGTAAAAAATCGATAGTTGGGAAATTTCTGATATATATATATATATATATATATATATATATATATATATATATATATATATATATATCAGAAATTTCCCAATATATATATATATATATGTGTGTGTGTGTGTGTGTGTGTGTGTGTATGTGTATGTGTGTGTGTGTGTAATGCGAGAGGTGTTGATGATTATTGGTGCTTAGGATGCAAACATTATTTGTTCGTACCAATTTTATTTATATGCTAATTGTCTAATTAATATACTTTTCTATACCGTGTATATTTGCATATTTCTTTTAATCTGTAATTCTGGCGTGTTAAAGCAGGGGTCTCCAAACTACGGGCCGCGGGCCTGATGCGGCCCGCGAGGTCCTCTCATCCGGCCCGCGGCGATCTTTTTGTACACGGAAAAAACGTTTGTTGGTTATGGCTGAGGATCTTTGCCCAGAAAAATCAAAGACATGCCTGAAAGAAACTGGCCCCCGAACTGAAATTTGATAGTTAATGCGGCCCTCGGACTGAAAAGTTTGGAGACCCCTGTGTTAAAGCATAGAGGATCCTATTCACGACTCACGAGTGAAAAATAGGGGGGGGGGGATTATCTATTAGATTAAATTGTTCAGGGTTTAACAATGCCTATTTAATCTAATATTTTATAAGACCGAATAAACTATTATTTCTAATTTATCGATTTTTTTTCTCAATGCTTTTTAACTGTGATATAAATCAATGCTGTGATAATTGTCTATAATTGTCGCTAATGTGCTCAAGATCATGAAGAATACGAATTAAATTGAAATGGTGGACTATGATATATATTAATAATTAATTAGTGTAAAATAAACGTAATCGTTCGCTGTATTTTGAAAACTTAATTCTAGGCATAAAACTATCTTAAAGTAAAGAAATTAAATAGCTAATTAATGAACGCATTTTTATATCAGTAATTAAAAAAAAAAAGCTGTCCATGATAACGATAGATTACTATCATGTTCTAGTAAAGTTCCCTTTTCAAAACTGACGGCCCATGAGGCCAGTGAAGTAGAGTTCAGCTGTTTCTCTGACCTCGGCATATGAAGGGATAGTGTAGTCAGTACTATGCCTTCCCTAACGTGAGTTAGATACCCGTTAGAGCTAGATGGACTTAGTGACGTTCAACTGACTTGAAACGGATTTCAACTCGAGACTTTCGGGTTAGCAGTCTAGTGCTCTACCGCTTGGCCACGCCATTCTATCATGTTCTAGTTAGGCCGATATGGTAGTGGTACAGCTTACACATATTTACCACCTCACCTATCTACGATTGGCTGTGAATTATAGCATCCGTTTAAAGTTTCAAGAGTCCGAACTTCAGAGCAAGAGATTAACCCTTTTAATTTACAACCTTTAATGGCTTAAACCGACAACCTAATTAAAAAAAAAATATTTTAGTAGTGAGGTGCAATTAATATTTAGTCCTAGTTAGTATAAGTTTGAGAAAACAACAACTACATTCTAGATATCTGAGTATGAACATTCTCTAGCTCGTTCTTTATGAACTCAAAAAAAAAAAAAAAAAACAGGGGCGACAACTTGTTATAAAATATCTTCGGCAATGTTTAGTCTCCAAAAAGAGGTTAAATCAGAACAATATGAGATTCAAATTGTTTTTTTTTTTTTTTTTGCAACCCTTATTTTGTTTTATTTATTTTTTAAATATTTTTTTTTCAGGAATAAATAGTGAAAATGTATTTTTGTTCAAAAACATGCGCAACTGTGCTTAGGCTATAGTTTTAGTCGTAAAAACTAGACACATATGCTTATTAAATAGGATGAATAAATTTAAAAAAAATGGTAGAATATGTTCATTAAAAAAATGTTCATTAGAAATGTTGATTAAGTGCCTTTAAAAGTTAAATAAGATTAACTTTAAAGTTTTTAAAAAAATGCAGTTTTAAAAAAACTGATTACGTTTATTTGAATAACTTCATATAAAAATTCGAACATGTTAATTTAAAAAGTTGAAAAATTTGAAGTTCATTTGAAATGTTAAATAAGTTCATTTACTTTATGTTAAATATGTGTATAAGTTAAATAAACTCATTTAAAAAGTTGAATACCTTCATTTAAACGTATGAATACTACAAATAACTATCTGTGAGTTATTTTGTCTGATATATCTGGTATATTTTGTCCATGATATAACGTGTCCTTATTTACGTTGTCCACGGATCATTTATCCATTATATTAAATTTTTCCTGAGATATTTTGTCAGAGAACTATATATATATATATATATATATATATAGGGCCTATATATATATATATATATATATATATATATATATATATATATATATATATATATATATATATATATATATATATATATATGTATATATATATATATATGTATATATATATATATATGTATATATATATATATATACATATATATATATATATATATATATATATATATATATATATATATGTATATATATATATATATATATATATATATATATATATATATATATATATATATATATATATATATATATATATATATATATATATATATATATATATATATATATATGTAACACTATTCAACCCACTTACCACCCCCCCTCCCGCATAACGAAATCCTGCCTACGCAACTACTGGCATTTCGTATTGATGGCTCCTCTACATACGGTGGTGGCAAAAAAATCAACGTTTATTCCCATTCACTTGTATGAGATGCTTACTCCTCTTTGTACACATCACATAAAAAAAAAACAATTCCTAAAATATTTTTACACGGCTTTAAATAATTCGGTCGAAAATAGTACAGCACCATCCTTAATTAATAATGCAGATATTTTTAGCCACAAAGTTTCAATGAGAGGATGGGCAGGCACAGAGCATTGAACATGTATTCACGAAGGCTTGAGAACCGGTAGAAAATAAAAATATAAAATTGTTGATCGGATGATGAAAGGAAAAGACCAACGTCATGTCGTTATCAAATGTCAAGAGGCGACATCACGTGATTATTTCAAAGCCTGACAACGAGTTTTTTAAGTATCCACAAAGCTTTAAGCCATTTTTAGAGGTAGAATTTTTAAATTGCGAAATATTTTGCCGGGGTGGTTTAACACATTTTATTTTGTCACTCTAGTTTAACAATGTTTGACCGGAATCTAAATTTTGACACCTTAATTTAACAATCTTTGGACGGAATCTTAATTTTGTTACCCTAGTTTAACAATCTTTGGATGGAAACTTAATTTTGTCACCCTAGTTTAACAATCTTTGACTGGAGTCTAAATTTTGTCACCCTCCCATTTAAACAGAGGCGTAGGCGACCCTTCCCGGCGCCCGGGGGACATACTTTCAATTTGGCGCCCCTTTGGGAGCAAATTTTCGATTTGCACCCCCCCCCCCCCTCGAACTTTTCAATTGCACCCCCCCCCCCCCCCCCCTCAAACTTTCGATTTGCACCCCCCCCCCTCGGAACTTTTCATTTGCACCCCCCCCCCCTTCAAACTTTCAATTTGGCGCCCCCCCCTAAGGTCGGCGCCCGGGGGACATATGTCCCCGCCCCCCCCCCCCCCCCCTCGCTACGCTACTGCATTTAAATCGTACTCACATAATTTTAGAACAGTGGTAATTTTTGGGGTAACGAGCCCTTTGAATACTTCAACCTGCAGCTCTTAATGTTTTATTTCAGCTGTAATACATTTTACTTTAAAAAGCACCATCGCCATCAGACATATGTTGTGTTTTGTACGATTTTAAAAAATCTAGTGGTCAGTTATTACATCACACAAGGCACAGCAGTTTGAAAGAGCCGCATGCGGCCCCCGGGCCGTAGACGACAGACACCAGGCCTACTAGATATAAATAAAGTCAGTTACTTCCATATACAACATCCACAGCCCACAATGTAGACGTCTCTATTTTGCCTATCTACATTGAAAGAGAAGAACACAGTCTTTCATATCTACACTTTTGGCATTATTATTTGTGACATTGAGCAAGAAAAAAATCTATACTCTCCAACGTGTAGAAAACAACAATTGATTCACAATGGAGTTTGACATTTTGTGTGACAGACGGTTGTCATATCTGGAGCAGTGGATATGATTATAAACTAAAAGATTAAAAGTAAAAAAAAAAATTATTTCTTGTCATGACTGAAGCTTATAATAGGGCGATGAGCTGATATCTATAATAATAGTTTCGCTGTCTGTCAAGAACGCTCTGTCTGACAAGAACGCTCTGTCTGACAAGAACGCTCTAGAGAAAACACAAGCAAAATAAAAACATGCACAGTAATTCGAAAAACGAAATATGACGTCGACACATTTAGCGTAGAGTAGAACATAATCTCAAACCAGAGAGTGCACACAGTCATATGACGTCATTGATTATCGCGTAAACATTGAAAAAAAGGAAATGTTGTCTAATCTAAATGGTTTGCGTGAAGAGTTTCTTGCATACAATTCTTCGGGTAGGGGCGAAGCCCCACCCCCCGCGTAAGAACGTCTGAGCCCCCCCCCCTCCCCAACTCAAAAGAAATTTCCTCATCGATACTCTATAATAAAATTACAGCCTAATTAATGTGTCTAATCTAAAAAGTGGTTTTCTTGCAATGGGACGGTAGACATGTTTTTTTTGGGGGGGGGGGGGGGGGTGGAGGGGTGGGGGGGGGGGGGGGTGTGGGGGGGGTGGTGTGGGGGGTGGGGAGGGGGGTGGGGGTGGTGTGTGGGGGGGGGGTGGGTTGGTTTCAGTGTTTCTTTCAGACTTTTTCCTCCCCGGAGAGGGGTGGGGGGTACTTGAAATTTTCGGGGGCGGGGGTAGAATTTTCTGGGAGGGGGTGGACACTGGAAAAAGTATATAATTATATTTCGTTGAATGGGACGGTAGACATGTTTTTTTTGGGGGGTGGGGGGTGGTGGAGGGGTGGGGGGGTGGTGTGTGGGGTGGGGGGTGGGGGGTGGTGTGTGGGGGGGTGGGGGTGGTGTGTGGGGGGTGGGGGTGGTGTGTGTGGGGGGTGGGTTGGTTTCAGTGTTTCTTTCAGACTTTTTCCTCCCCAGAGAGGGGTGGGGGGTACTTGAAATTTTCGGGGGCGGGGGTAGAATTTTCTGGGAGGGGGCGGACACTGGAAAAAGTATATAATTATATTTCGTTGAATGGGACGGTAGACATGTTTTTTTTGGGGGGGTGGGGGGTGGGGGGGCGGTGTGTGGAGGGGGTGGTGTGTGGGGGTGAGGGGTGGGGGTGGTGTGTGGTGGGGGGTGGGGGTGAGGGTGGTGTGGGGGGGTGGGGTGGGGGTGGTGTGTGGGGGGGTGGGTTGGTTTTAGTTTAGAGAAAAGAGACAGCACTATCAGCCTAGCGCCCGTTGTACCCTTCCTCAACGGGCCATTTATCTAGTGTTTTTAATGTTCGTACAATTTTATATAGGCCTATTTTTTTTTTTAAATCTTCGTGTACAAAAATTATAAATTGTATCGTAAATGATTTAATAGTCAAACCTATCTATATATATAAAGCAAAGTGGTCAAGTGCCCGATAGGGCACTTCCCGGCGCCGCAGGCGCGTCAAATTTGGCACGATGGTGCATTCGGGCGATAGAACACGAAGGCCGGTGACGGTTGGCCGAAAAGTCTACGGAGAAGGGGTCAAAACTGACCTCGACTGACCGGCGCCTTATATGGGCTATATTACGAAAAAAAATTTCCTCCGACGACCCCCCTTGAAATTTTGTGAGGTGGTAGGAGAACACCTTGGGGTGTCACAAAAAACTCGCCATGTCCGGGAAAAATCGGGAAATGGGTCAAAACTGACCAGTCGTATTTCCCTATATAATCTTTGTATTTTATGGGAAAAACAGAGGGTCATTTCAAAACGGATTTTAGGGCACTTACCCTGTTTACATCTGGCTAATTTTTGACATGTTTATAGGTAAATGGCTTGACCGTAGGGCTGACCTGTCGGTCTTACTCAAAGCCCTCGACGAGGGCTAAAAAGTGACCGCGAGTGAAATTCTCTTTATATGAGCTCTATTACGAAAAAAAATTTCCTCCGACGACCCCCCTTGATATTTTGTGAGGTGGTAGGAGAACGCCTTGGGGTGTCACAAAAAACTCGCCATGTCCGGGAAAAATCGGGAAATGGGTCAAAACTGACCAGTCGTATTTCCCTATATAATCTTTGTATTTTATGGGGAAAACAGAGGGTCATTTCAAAACGGATTTTAGGGCACTTACCCTATTTACATCTGGCTAAGTTTTGGCATGTTTATAGGTAAATGGCTTGACCGTAGGGCAGACCTGTCGGTCTCACTCAAAGCCCTCGACGAGGGCTAAAAAGTGACCGCGAGTGAAATTCTCTTTATATGAGCTCTATTACGAAAAATAATTTCCTCCGACGACCCCCCTTGATATTTTGTGAGGTGGTAGGAGAACGCCTTAGGGTGTCACAAAAAACTCGGCATATCTGGGAAAACTTCGTAAAGGGGTCAAAACTGACCAGTTGTATTTCCCTATATAATCTTTGTATTTTATGGGAAAAACAGAGGGTCATTTCAACGCAGACTTTAGGGTACTTAATCTCAGTATATCTGGCTAATTTTTTGCATGCTCCTAGGTCAATGGCTTGACCTTTAGGGAAAACTGTCGGTTACACTCAAAGCCCTCGAAGAGGGCTAAAAAGTGACCGCGAGTGAAATTCTCTTTATATGAGCTCTATTACGAAAAAAATTTTCCTCCGACGACCCCCCTTGATATTTTGTGAGGTGGTAGAAGAACACCTAGGAGTGTCAGAAAAAACTCGGCATATCTGGGAAAACTTCGGAAAGCGGTCAAAACTGACCAGTTGTATTTCCCTATATAATCTTTGTATTTTATGGGAAAAACAGAGGGTCATTTCAACGCAGACTTTAGGGTACTTAAGCTCAGTATATCTGGCTAATTTTTTGCATGCTCCTAGGTCAATGGCTTGACCTTTAGGGAAAACTGTCGGTTACACTCAAAGCCCTCGAAGAGGGCTAAAAAGTGACCGCGAGTGAAATTCTCTTTATATGAGCTCTATTACGAAAAAAATTTTCCTCCGACGACCCCCCTTGATATTTTGTGAGGTGGTAGAAGAACACCTAGGAGTGTCACAAAAAACTCGGCATATCTGGGAAAACTTCGGAAAGCGGTCAAAACTGACCAGTTGTATTTCCCTATATAATCTTTGTATTTTATGGGAAAAACAGAGGGTCATTTCAACGCAGACTTTAGGGTACTTAAGCTCAGTATATCTGGCTAATTTTTTGCATGCTCCTAGGTCAATGGCTTGACCTTTAGGGAAAACTGTCGGTTACACTCAAAGCCCTCGAAGAGGGCTAAAAAGTGACCGCGAGTGAAATTCTCTTTATATGAGCTCTATTACGAAAAAAATTTTCCTCCGACGACCCCCCTTGATATTTTGTGAGGTGGTAGAAGAACACCTAGGAGTGTCACAAAAAACTCGGCATATCTGGGAAAACTTCGGAAAGCGGTCAAAACTGACCAGTTGTATTTCCCTATATAATCTTTGTATTTTATGGGAAAAACAGAGGGTCATTTCAACGCAGACTTTGGGGTACTTAAGCTCAGTATATCTGGCTAATTTTTTGCATGCTCCTTGGTCAATGGCTTGACCTTTAGGGAAAACTGTCGGTTACACTCAAAGCCCTCGACGAGGGCTAAAAAGTGACCGCGAGTGAAATTCTCTTTATATGAGCTCTATTACGAAAAAAAATTTCCTCCGACGACCCCCCTTGATATTTTGTGAGGTGGTAGAAGAACACCTAGGGGTTTCATAAAAAACTCGGCAATTCTGGGAAAACTTCGGAAAGCGGTCAAAACTGACCAGTTGTATTTCCCTATATAATCTTTGTATTTTATGGGAAAAACAGGGAAATTTTAACACAATTTTTAGGTTACTTAATGTCTGTACATCATGCTAAGTTTTTGCATACACTACTATAGATGACTAGGCCGTATGGAAAAACTGTTGGTCAGACTCAAAGCCCTCGACGAGGGCTAAAAGATGATCTTGAGTGAAATTCTCCTTATATGATATATATATATATATATATATATATATATATATATATATATATATATATATATATATATATAAATAAATTGACGAACGATCCCCTTAATATTATGTGACGTCGTAGACCGACCATGGAGGGTAACAAAAAAACTTTATTCCCGTCGGAAACAGCCATTATAGTCGTTAAATAAGTTCATATAACGTAATTTCTTATATAAGCAAACAATATAAGTAAACAATGACATACGTCATACGTTCAGTTTTCAAGGGAGGTAACGTTTTTAAAATTATTATTTTTCAAATAATTGTATACTATTTTAAACAGAAACAGAAAATGACGAAGTATAGCATTTGTTTTAGTACAAAATTAAGTTGTTAATTTAGTTAAGTATGTTAATTAAATTAATTAATTAATTTCAAAAGGCAATGTAATATAAACTATGAGATATACTGTTCATGAAACCTGTGTAGTTCTAATTCCATTTTAGTTATACATTGCGTACTTTCCAAAAATTCGCTACGAATCTGCATGTAAATGACTAACAAAAACATTTTTTCTAAAGTTAGCATTACTGTTTAAATTAAACTTATTAAACTTATTAAAGCACTCCACACCCAATCCATCGCTAAATAATTAAGAGTTCAAATTCTCAAATGCCTTTTAAAAACCTAAGCGAAGCTAGGCAGTATGCCTAGTAGGTTTATAGTTGTACATCTGCTTGGTTTTACGCCATTAACGATCATTCAACTCCTAATCCAATATTAGCAGCATAATGGGTAACCATAAATAGGGCCACGCAAATTGCAACTAATGGTATTACCCCCCCCCCCCTTTTTCGTCTTCAAACACAACCTCGCTACACAAGGTCGGATGAACCCCCTCAAAGCCCCACCCTCCACCCCCTGTCCACAAAAATAGTTAAATAACCACACTTCTAACCTGAAGTAAAACGTGGGTAAATCTGTGTCCTAGATTTACGTGGAATAATCTACGACGTAAGATTACGTGGTTAAATCTGCGACTTATGTGGGTAAATCTACGACTTAAGCTTACGTGGATTAATCTACGACTTAAGCTTACGTGGATTAATCTACGACTTCAGCTTACGTGGTTAAATCTGCGACTTATGTGGGTAAATCTACGACTTATGGTTACGTGGATTAATCTACGTCTTAAGCTTATATCGATTAATCTGCGACTTAAGCTTACGTGGATAAACTGCGACTTACGCTGACTTTGGTAAATCTACATCCTAGATTTCACCAATTTTACGTGGATTAATCTACGTCTTAAGCTTACGTGGATAAAACTGCGACTTAAACTGACTGGTAAATCTTCAACCTAGATTTCACAAATTTTACGTGGGTAAACCAGCGACTTAAATTCAGAAGTTTATTTTGATAGTGTTGCGGGGGAGGGGAGCGGGGGGAGCACCTTGACCAGAGACTATAATGTTCCCAATTAATATTAGCTCACATAACACGGGGTTTTAGTGATAGGAATAAAACATTTAAAAGGTGTTTGGTTTTTTTTATGAATTTTGACAACGATGACAAATAAAAAAAAATTTGAATGGTGTCGCCTTAAAATGTGTGAAACTTAACATAAAAAAGACTGCTTGGGGCATCGGCGTAATCTCGACTTTGGGCCGAACCATGACATTTTAAACCCTAAAACATAAGTATAGGTTCAAATATAATATTGTCTATCGTAAGTTCGCGCAAATGGGAAGAGAGCGTATATAACTTTGTACTCTGAAACAAAGAAATAGATGTGGATGATATGTGCAGTATTTCATGTTTATCGTGAACATATTCCATAGCATAATTAACGCCAAAAAAATGGAACATTTTACCGACCATCTGCCTCGTTTGCATAGGCCACCACCCACATTAACATAACCTTTCTAGGAAGTCAGTAGCACCAACACCCCTTTCACAAACCACAACACCATGTTGTGCAATAGAAACTGTGATTTATCTAAAAATGGACACCAGAATAGTCTCGAATGTTCCATTTAAATATTTAAAACATCGTGTGCGGTATTTTTAAAATAAATGTGGCTATAACATTTTTATTGCGTGGGGTTTTTTGTCGGACTTTATAAAAGATTGAATGCATTTGATGGTTTTAGGATTTTCGGTGATTAAACAAAATTCTTAACAAGCCAAAAAAAGTTCCTTTAATTGTCTTACAGAGATTGTAAATAAAAATGTCATAACTAGGTCATGTGGATTTTTTTTTAAAGTATAATTTTATAAAAAAAAAAAATTATCGGCAAGGTTGTCAGTACAATTTACAAATTACTACAAAGTGGGGTTTCCAGAAAATAGTTCATGGAGTTTCTCTGTATTGACAGCTTTTATAAAATAGATTCTCGAAATATTAAATCTCTGAAATTTTTTCAGGCAATAAAAGTTTTTTATTCATTTTTTTACGGCGCCTTGAAAGTTAATTTTTTACTTTCTCGTATATACGTAGTATAGAGAAAGTATTGTAATCGTGCAAAAAAAAAAAATCGAGATTTTTACAAATCTCGACGTTTTACACCTCACTGATACGGAAAAACATAATTTTGCAATCTTGTCCGTATGTCTGTGTGTGTGTGTGTCTGTCTGTCTGTCTGTCTGTCCGTGTGTAAACACGATAACTTGAGTACCGTTACAGCTAGGTTGATGAAATTTCATATATAAGTATTTTATCAAAATCGTAGATCCGTATCAACTTTTGAGCGATTTCCGATAACCGGAAGTGGTACTTTTCCTACTTTGAATTTTTCAAAAGCCTATAACTTGAGTACTATTTCAGATAGATAAATGAAATTTCACATGTAAGTAAAAGATCTAATTCTCTACCTTCTGTTAAATTTTGAGTAATTTCCGTTGACTGGAAGTAGTAATTTACGCTACTTCCGATTTCTCAAAAAACTAATGTAAATTTTTAAAGTACTAATAATATTGCGCACTATTATACGCGTTTTTATTCGGCGTTTGCTTGGTGCGCAATGTTTTTTTTATGAGATTCTATTCTATTTTTAAAAGTTTAAGTATTTAAAATGGATTAAAAATCATAACTATATCCCCAGTTACCATCCCCTGTTGTTTTATATAAGAATATTCGAGAAAGTTTAGGGGAGATCACTCCTGGTTTATTTTTTTAATTATGGAAGACATAATAATGGGAGTTGTGTCTGTTTATGGAACTTCTCGCGTTACATCTTCGTTAGAAATACTTATAAAATGTTTTATTTTGTTTAAAAGTACGAATATGTAGCTAAGTAAGTTGTGATGGTTTATTCATCCAATTATAAATAATAAAAAATCAGCAGAATCAACAATAAAGATAATGAAAGGTAGTGTTATATAATATCATCGCACTATATGAGACAGTGATCTTGGTTTTTTTTTTGTTTTTTTTAAGGCACTGAATAAAATAATAATAAAATATGATTTGGTTTTTTTTCAAATTCAAAACATAGGTATATATTTTACTGGTGCACAAAATGAAGCGCGCATCAACATCACGGTGTTCAAAGAATAAAGCCCTTTTTTTCTAGTTCCGCCACTGGATATAGATCTAGAAATATCACGATTCCGGTACGTGTTATCTTACTATTGCGCACTTTATTACTATGTCGTGTCGTCGCGCTGTCGTATTTGAAATGTCATCGGCCGCTAGACAAAATCCGATGAGTCGGGTGTGTCTTGACCTCCGCCGGACGTGAGGCTGACTCCATTGAACCCAAGTGAAGAACCACTAATATACGCTAACTAAACCAATAAAAACCATGTGAGCAGATAACAATACGTCAAAATTATAAACGACCTTTGCTCATTCGTATTAAAAAGCCTATAAAATAATACTATCCTTAATAATTTCGTCCTAAAAAGTAAATTAAATATATGTTCCGTAAAATAAATTACTGACTCAAACATTGAGTTTATAATTCAATATTTGATTGTATTTCCAACATTTGGTTAATTAGCATGTATGCAGGCCATGTGGTGTTACCTAACTTTCGATAAAGACATTGCGAAGATATTCGTAATACAGTGCATTTTCGTTTTCTACAAATAGCGCATCACTATCGTAACTAGCCTACATTTTAGATTAGAGGCTCTAGGCATTTTAATTTGAAATATTAGTAGCACGTCGAACACGGTAGGGGAAAACATGTAAAATCTAATTTTGTTATTTTTAGCCTGATTATAAGGAATAGCCATACTGTGAATTAAAGCTGAAAACATATTTCCATGTATAAATATATACTACTGCTACTAGATCTATATTCCACGCAATTTTATACTTTTTCTCCAGGGGGGAGGGGGGGGAGGCACTTGAAATTTTCGGGGGGGGGGGGGGTAGACTTTTTTCGGGGGGCGGACGGCGGACACTGTTAAATGTATATATTTTCTATATAAATTCCTTTTCGTTCGGGGGGGGGGGGGGGGGGCGGTAGACTTTCTTCGCCGCCCCCCCCCCCCCCCCCCCCCCCAAGAGATACCTGGAAGAAACTCTGATTTTTATATCATACTACATGCTTTATTTTGTAATATTTAGTAGATAGATTACAGCTTTTTAGCTAGTCGCAACTTGAACATTAGGCCTTCCAAATTCAACTGCTTTAATTTAATGTGAAAAACATTCACATTAATTATTGAATATTATTGACATTTCCTTTATTATAGTTTAAAGTTTTAGGCTACATCCAAAATTTTGGCGGGATAAAAATGTCTAGGTTTGGCTACATTAGTTCAGTTACAGAATAACTGTAATTACTAGATATATCTAGTAAGTTATATTGCACTTCTTTATAAAGGCCTAGGCTAGAATCTATTGAAATATGCCTATACTAATATACTACGACGTGGAAAACATACGTAATCTAATACGTAACCAAGCCTTCAAATTTAAGTTGGGGCCTACGGTAGGCTACGGGCTACAGAACGAATCATGCAGGCCCAATTCTAGATCTATATTCTAGATCTATATTGTAAACAAATGCATTCTAAAACAGTATACTTCTATAAAACTTCACAGTAGTTAAGATAAAATGGAGGGGATTTTGTGAAACATATTAGATCTAGCCTAGATCTTCTAATTTTATTGAGATTTTCATCAAGATCTAGATCTAGCTACGAGTGTCGTTCTGGGGTAATGCCTTGTGCCGTGTTCACAGCTTTTCCATCCGCCAAAATGGCGTCTACAAGGGTGTGACCTATTTCTGTTGCTTGTTAAATTTCTCCACAAAACAACACTTTCTGTAAAATTTTAAGACTTCTTAGCAACCAAAAATGTAAGTTGATTTAAAAGACAAACGATTTATTAAATTCCTACCTTGCTTATGCTCTAGTAACACTCCACAGAGAAAATTTGTAAAATGTTTCTGCTTTATCGAATTCTAAATTTAGAAACAGAAATACCAAGCTACTATTTTAAGCCTTTCGCCGTGTTGCATAGGGGATTTCCCTTTACAGGCGTCTACACACATTAGCTTTGTGATGTGCTTGTCGATACTGTTTTGTTTAATAAGACGCCTATCTGACTGAGCATTAACCTAATTATGCAAAAGTAAGGATTTACGAGTTCTAATTTATATTTCAGACAAAGAGTAAGATGATATTTAAATTTCTATATTTTTGGTTAATCTCAGAACATTTTTTCTTATTATATAATACTTAGTACTTAGGCTAGGAGTGGTATGAGCAACACTATTAAAAACAGTATTGAATGGTTGTTAATTAAAATAAGTTTTAAAAAGAGCTCACCGATTCGTAATGGCACATATCTAGATAGTAGATAGATCTATTACTTTTGGCAATTTTATTTTTAACAATTTCATTATTTTATAATTGATACGTTTATTTAATGGAGTATGTTATATTTATTGATAAAGAATCCTCATTAATGCTGTTTTAAATAGTTAATTAATTATACATGTTATGTGTGTATCTTTGCTACTGAATAATATGATATTTTATCACACCATTTTATCATGCCAATGTCTGTTTTTTCTCAGCGGTTCTGTCACCTGCCTGCCATGTTATATTCTAGGTAGGCCGATGGATACTGAATTAGTTTCTTTTAAAAGGATGCTGGGGGTATGGCCATGTACGTCCAATGAAAGGGGCTAAAATATAAACACAGAATGGACCGTGGACAACTTTAAACGTGATTAGCGTGTGAAAAAAACGGAGGTAATTATAGAGTATGACCACAGTGGTTGAGCTATTTTAACTTTATTTACTTCGCAGTTGTTGTTTTTTTATGTGTTACATGCCGTGCATACCTTAGGTTTAGACACGTCCTTTGATGAGCAAACGAGACCAAAGTACAATGTTTACAGAGGTATATAAATAAGTCATTTAAAACTACTACTGGTGTTAAAATGAAAAGTCACCGTGAAAAAATGCTTTCAGCAAACGTTAACTTCATAAAAATTAAAGTAACCAAACTGGTTTTGTATACACCTTCATCAAGATTTCTTTCATTTTTCTCTGGGTGAGGGTGGGGGGGGGGGGGGGGGGAATGCAGTCTAGACTTTGGGTCAGGGGGGGGACTGGTGAAAGTATATATTTTCTATACAACTGATAGTCTATATTTGTTTTCTATTTCATCCTGGGAGGGGGGGGGGAAGGTCGGTAGACATTATGGGAGGGGGCCAGTGCCTAAACATAAAAGAACACTGATTTTCAGTAAAAAAAAATTAACAAGACTAAAAGTAGCCAAACTTTGCTCATACCCTCTGACGCCAGTTTGTAAATGCCTCGCAAAATATGACGTTGTTGACTTCCCATCGCCCCATCCACGAGAACCTCGCGTTACCGCGTGTTATCAAGTGTTATCAGCCTGTGTTATCGTCACCGCCCTACTTAAACTATTAAAGTACTTTTCAAATCTGCTCAATGGCGACGCGCTGTTATAGTTAGTCGGTTACTGCGCAATACGGGATAGTTTGTGGCATTTAAATATATCAAATCCTGTCCGATTGATGTCACCTCATTTTAAAGTGTTGGCATGACATGAATGGGGGGAAAAAGTAGGTCAAGATTCGAACATATGATCATGCATCAGTGAATGAACAAAAATCCCGGTATTGCTAAAACAATTTTGTCACGTGGGCTAAATATAACTTATTTTTATATAATGTAAATACAAAATAGATCTTAGTCATGTAGGTATTTTTGTCACCCGAACAATAGCCGCATGGCCCCCTAACGGTAAAGTAATTAAAAAAATGTAACGCGCAAATATTTTTAACACCATGTGACGAATCAATACCACTCACCCCCACCCCCTCCTTACCCACCATAATCGAACTCTATAAGCAGTCTGTTTTTTACCATTACTCCTTCCTTCCTTCCTGATTCAAATACATCACAATATGATCGCCTTGGGAAATATAATTAGAATCTAGGCGTGACGCTTTTTTTTTTTTTAATAGCATCATGTTATCATCTTCAAGCCAAAAAAAAATTCAACAGGTTCTTTATATATATATATACTATATATATATATATATATATATATATATATATAATATATATATATATATATATATATATATATATATATATATATATATATATATATATATATATATATATATATATATATATATATCAGATTTACGTCATGGTGTCCACCCCCCCCCCCCCCCCCCCCCCCCCCCCCGCGTCGGGATATGTCCAGTTTGCTCTTAGAAGACTATTTAATTCACTCTAATTAATCATTTAACTAAGCGAAATTATCATTTTTCTGTATATATTTTGCTTATTTTTGCCTTGGTGTCACCCACTAAATGGTGTCACCCGGTGCGGTCCGCTCCCCACGCCCCCCCTCGCTACGCCACTATATATATATACATATATATATATATATATACTATATATATATATATATATATATATATAGTACTTGAGGATTAACTTCCTCTATCTATATGTATGGGTGGGAAGTCTAATGACTCAAATTTTAGCGATATCGCGATGTGGTACAGGGTTAAACGCACACTTGGTGAGACTTTTAACTATTAAAACTTCAGCTGATCAGAGTCTTATAATACTTATATGGCTCAAGGAATATTTGTTAGAGGCACTCGACCGAAGAGTGTACTGACACCACTCGACCGAAGAGGCACATCGTAAAATGGGAACACCATTCCGTCAATGAGGTACACCGTATACTGACACCATTCAACCAAAGAGGTACATCGTATAGTGACACCATTCACCAAAGAGGCACATCGTATACTGACACCATTCGATCTAAGAGGGTACATCGTATAGTGACACCATTTGACCAAAGAGCTACATCGTATAGTGACACAATTCGAACAAAGAGGTACATCGTATAGTGACACCATTCGACAAAGTGTATTGTTGTAGAACCAGGGTATTTAGTACTGTGAGGTAAAGCTCATGGTTGCTGAACTGAAAAGTCTCGAGTTCGAACCCCCGGGCAGATGAGGCTCGTTAGCTGGGGACAGCCACTCTTCTAGGAGAGAAAACTCCAAAATCAAACAACCTGCTGCCTTGTAGTTGTAGTTGTTCTTGGTTGAACAAAGGCTATGGAAGCAAATCCAAAAAGAAAAGCAGGCTGAAATCGGAGTCAATGAATGGCGCATAACCAGTTGACAGTAATCCTTAAATGTGATGGAGGCGTGGTCGAGTCGGCAAAAGCTCGATCCCTTCATACACTAAAAATTAGAACGAAGAAGAAGAAGAAGTACCGATTGCTGTTGTTGGCATAAAAGCAAATCTTCAAGGTCCATATACAAATAGTTAGCTTCATGCGAGGCATCACTTTCTGTTGCAGTAAGCATGTGTGCTACATTTACTTCTCACCTAGAGATCATCCACAAATAACGTCACGCTTTTGAAAAAATGATTTTTTTACCTCCCCCCCCCCCTCTCTCCTCCATCACACATCGTCTTAAAAAGCCAAGCCCCCCCACCCTAAAATGACGTCACACCTCAGTCTCCACATCCCCCCCCCACCTCAAAAATACAGTTGAATGGTTTTTTAATCGATTTTTTTTAACTTAATTACTTATTGAGTGAGCTCGGTCAGCATAGGAGTATTTTAATCAATCTCTATTACAGTTTTAATAAAACTATTTTTCTAAAACGTGAATGCCACAGGCCTTTTCCTTACCCTTTATAATACACATACGAAAGAACAAAAGTCAAGCACTTCTTCTTGCAGTTTTTCATATTTTATTTTGTTTCATACAGGCATCGTGTTCACTCAGACCTCGCCATCTTCTTCCGCGCCTGCGCACCACCCCCCACTGGTCTCCCTGAATCCAATTTTCCTTTATTTTAACACACACACTCCCAACATTCATTCATAAACATTTAACTGTTTTAGTGAAATAACGGCTAAATTCAGTTTCTAACATTACTTTTAAAAAAAAAATGCACAAGTGTGACGTCCTATTATCTGACCATCCCCTTTCCCATATCACACATCGTCACAAAATTGCGACCCCCCCTCCTCCTTACGAGTGTGACGTCATTTATGGACCCCCCCCCCCGGTCCAAGGGAAAGAGCGTGTGCAAGGAATCGAATGTAAGCAACATTACACTAGGCACTGCCAGAGATTTTATACATAAAGGAACTCGATTTTTATGCCACTACCCCCCCCCCCCCCCCCTGTTTGTTCGGGTTTTAATAAAAATTGACAACGTGATTTTTTTTCAGTCAGAAGTATGGAAGAAATAATTAAAAGTAATCTTTGTATTGATAGTTACGGGTATCATAGTATTTGGAGACATGACTGCGCACTGCTAGTTCTGACGTGTCGGAAGTGACCCAAGATGGTCGCAGAGTACCAGAAGTGACCCAAGATGGCCGTAAAATACCAGACGTGACCCAAGATGGCCGCAGAATACCAGAAATGGGTTAGTATATAATTTAGCGTCTAATTAACACTCAAGTCGGTTAAATTGGTTAGTATATTTCCTCTTAATTAACACATAGTTGAACTTTCAGGGATTATACATTTGATCCATATCCTATTTTAAAGATCGATAATATCTCCTGAAGCGACCCATTTATTTTAGGTTAATAGATTCTATTGATCCCAATGAACACTTCACAGGTCAGTAGCCTGTGTATCTACTGAAATATTATATATATTATATTTCTATACGGTCGTAAAAATGTCTACAGGGGCCTTATTGTATTCTTTTCTTGGTAAGGGGGGAGGTCTAAAAATATTTTTCGGGAGTCTTTGTGTAACAATCTATTATGCTCTTTATATACACCTCTCCCCCCCCCCCTTACCCAACATGTAGGCCGAAAAAAACCCTGGGTCGAAATCAATTACGTTACATTAATTATTTTAAAAACAGAAACCCACTAATGATGATTAACTTCTATATTTGGTGATATTAATATTAGGTTTACAATTTATATCCATAAGCAAATCATTCGTGGTCTGTGCACTCATTACCCCCCCCCCCCCCCCGCACATTTAAAAACAAAAACAGGACATTTTAAATTATTGTCAAATAAAAGCAAAGTAATTGGACTGAAATAAAGTATGTGACTAATGGGAATGTTTTAACGTAAAAGATTTAGTCTTTTTATAGAAATAACACATTTACTAGGGACTGGGGGTGGGGGGGGGGGGGTGGGAATCAGAATTTCATGACGAAATTCCACGAAGACAAGGGGTGGGTTGGACAAAATGTGACGTAGTTTAATATGTTTTGATTTAGTGTGGAAATGATGAAAACAATGTTAATTTGTATTAAAAATCCTGATGTTTTTAAAAAATTGAGATCAATTTTTGGTATAGGCCTTCGACGTCGCTTAATTATAGGGTGTTGGTTTTTTTTTGTTTTTTTTTTTGGGGGGGGGGGGGGTTATATGACGAAAAGCGTGTGGGGTAGGATGAAAGTTGGCCAAAAAAAAAAGCATAGGCATTATTTATATATTTTATATACAGGCTGAAAATTTGATCAATCCCTATTTCATAACAACTCATTATTTATGGACGACCAATTAACAGATTAAAAATGTAATCAATCCCTAGGTCATTAGCTTATTATTTATGGACGTTCAATTAACAGATAAAATATTGTATCAATCCCTAGGTCATTAGCTTATTATTTATGGACGACCAATTAACAGATACAAAATTTAATCAATCCCTAGGTCATCAAAGCTACTATCTTGTCAGCCCACAGCTCACTCGGGAAGAAAAACTGTATTGGAAAATTTTCTTCTGAAAGGCTAAAAATAGCAACTTCGTCAAGAGCGCTCGCGATGGGAATATTGATGTTTCCAGTATACACTGTATGGAAATTGGAAAGTCTTTGCATAGTTGAGTAGTGTCGTGAATTAATTTGTCAATAATAATAACACAGAACACACAGAGGGGGGGGGGGGGGGGGGAAGGACCTAGAAGGTTGATCTACAAATGTTTACAGTAACCCCTAGAGATTATGGAGATTAACCTCTCCTCCCCCCCCCCCCCCAGAACGAAATGGATTTTATATAGAAAATGTGTACTTTTAATAGAATCCGTTCCCCGTCCGCCCTCGAAAATTTCAAGTGCCCCCCCCCCCCTCCCCCCCCCCCCCCCCCGGAGAAAAAAGTCTGAAAGAAACACTGATTCAGAATAATAGGAGACTAGAGGTTACGCTGTGGGAATTTCGAGGTTGAGTTTCATGATTTTTATAGAAGGTTACAAGTAATCACTTTCTTGAGGGCGTTAAAAGTTTCAAGTAACTTATTTAATCGGCGGATGTACTTTAATTAACAGTGGTAAATTCAGTTTTGGGCGTAACAAATTTAAAAATAGTCGATTAAGTAGTGGTGTTGGTAGCTAAATCATTCTCCCTACCTTAATTTAGTGACAGAGAACACGTAATCACCACACATTATTGGTATTATTTGTGTGCCCTTCTAGTGACTAGGCTAAGTTGATTAGGTTAATCAGTCACTCTACTTGACCATAGGTTGCCAGCAAAATATGTTGCAATTACAGTTTTAATCATGTTGTAATGAGAATTTAGTTACACAACTCTCAGCATACAACAATGTGCTCAAGATTACACTATATCTTTCTATGTCTCGTATAATTAGAGGGTCATTATTCATTACTTAGGATTGGAGCCTATTGTGTATTGTATATGGGAGATAATGCATTTTGATTGTTTTAAAAATAAGACAGTTTATTGTTAGATGAAATTTTGATACGGTATTGTAGTCGCACTTCAGTACGCGTGGGGAGAGAGGGTAGATCTATTCTACATGCTGTGATAATCTTGTGGTAGTTTTACATTTAGACCGAGAGAAAAAGTAATAGGACGCTTCACTGGCAGGGTGTCTCATTACATTAACGTATGTCTAGTGAGATGTGTACAGTGACGTATGTATAGTGAGATGTGTACAGTGACGTATGTATAGTGAGATGTGTACAGTGACGTATGTACAGTGAGATGTGTACAGTGGCGTATGTATAGTGAGATGTGTACATTGACGTATGTACAGTGAGATGTGTACAGTTACGTATGTATAGTGCGATGTGTACATTGACGTGTGTACAACGACGTGTGTACAGTGACGTCTGGACATTGACGTGTGTACATTGACATGTGTACAGTGACGTATGTACAATGACGTGTGTACAGGGACGTGTGTACAGTGACCTTGTGTGAGAGTTAAATTCATACCTGTCTGTTGTTAAACAACTTTCTACCAACTCGTGATGGGGAAAGTAAAAACGTCTAAAATAGGTCTGACCACGGGTTAGAGTCAGTGACTCACTCTAGGGGAAAGGTAAGACGTATATGCGTAGAACCCACATCATCTATTCATATACACAGGTTTAAGAAACAGATAAACTCTACTTCATCTGCTCTATAGACCGTCATGTCCACACTCTCACTAAACTACGTTTACTTCACTCTCTCAAATCAAACTGGGGGAAACAGATAAACTCTACTTCATCTGCTCAATAGATCTTATGTCCTCACCCTCTCTAAACTACTTTTACTTACCCCTCTAATGTTAAAGAGTTAACAATCAAACTCAGACTTTGAAAACATGCAGTTGGTTCGCCCTATTTGATCAAGCAAAACTTACCAAGTTGAGGTCCACGAGAATTAGAAAACAAACTAAAACAACACTTTAAAATCTTTTCTACTCGACGTTATTGCCACGACGAATAGTGAGGTGGACACATACTGACACATACCAAGCTTATAACAGTGCTAAACCGAATCCTTAACACACGGAACAGCAAATTTGAGATAAGAAATGAATTCCGCTAATTGCAAATTCGAAGACTTTTTCTAAGAAATATTTCTATTTTGATTTTAAATAACATATCTTTTAAAAAATGTTTATGTCCTTTAATACAAAATAATAATGTCAATCTAAGGATTTTACCCTTGATTGGGATAATTTAAACAACCTTTTTTTAAAATGTGTGAAAAGCGTGATTAGTTCAAGAAAAAATCGGGAAACCCAGTTGCAGTATTTATTTAAACCGACGCTGTCCTGTTCTCGGAAAAGCGACTTTCGTTTGCAGTTGCAGTGTGCGGTCTTCGTTTGACCTAGATCACAACCTTGAAGAAACCTAATACAACTGCCGTAGTTACACATTTTACTGAATCAAAGACGTAGCCATACAGAACTGCATTAGTCTGAATTATATATATACACATGCATATATAAATACTATTAAATACACATAGGTTACGCATATCGAGTGTACATTTCTACTTATATTGTCAATAATACAAGCTACAAGAATACTCATGTACAATGCAGAGGCGTAGCGATGGGGGGCAGGGGGGGTACATATGTCCCCGGGCGCCGACCTTAGGGGGCGCCAAAATGGGTTGTAAAAACAAATTAAAATGCTATTTTAGCTGCATTTTTGCATTATAGATAGTTTGAGGGGGGGGGGGTGAAAATTTTCTTCCGAGGGGGGCGCCAAATTGAAAATTTGCCCCCGGGCGCCGGGAAGGGTCGCTACGCCTCTGGTACAATGTTAGAAAAGTAGAATGCAAATATAGCATGAATGTTTAAACATATTTTGCACTATTTTAGTAGGCCTATGTTTTATAAACTCATTTTTCTCGAGATTATGGGTTTTTTTTGTGTGGACATTCTGCATTTGTTCTCTATACGCTCGATATACAATATTATATAAGCGAAGTACAAACGTGAGAATTATTATCAGGGAAGGTGGGGAAAAAAAACTCAACAGAATTCTATAATGTTTAGAATTTAAAATATACGTATATGTTTGAGTTGATTAATGTAACATCAAAAAGTGTAGTCGCCGGCTTGTCACAACTACGTTTCCATGGTATCCATTATCCATCCCACGTTCACATTTCTTTGTTGTTTTTTATTATGGTCTCAACACGGATATTTGGTATTATTTATCAGTACGGCTGATGTGAATATATTAATTGTTTAATAAGTATAAACTTTGGGGTAAAAACAGAGTTTCTTCCAGGCATCTTCTTTTTTTTTTTGGGGGGGGGGGGGGGGGACAGGGGGGCAGAACCCCCCTGAATAAAGTCTACCGCCGCCCCCCCCCCCCCCCCCACGAACGAAATGGAATGTATATAGAAAACGTACTTTAACTAGTGTCCACCCCCCCCCCCCCGGAAAATTTTCCGCCCCCCCTCTAAAATATCAAGTGCGCCCCCCCCCCCCCCCCCTGAGAAAAAAAAGTCTAGAAGAAACACTGGGTAGAAATATTTGAAAATATTACTTCATAAGGTTTAGAGAGACAACACTATTGGGTGTTGCAGTAATACTTTGCTATATAACATGCTAATTTTCAAAAAATTATATAAATTAATTGGCAAGCTCTAAAATTATGTTTTAGCTGTCAAAAATTAAAACAAAATATTAAGTATTGATTTTTACGTGTTTTGAATTTTTTAATTCAAGATAAACTATTGAAAATAATTTTTGAAATAATTAATAATATTAATTCATTAATCCATTCAAAGTTTTGGAAAAACTTCCGCCAGGGAGAGATAAAATTTTTCAAACTAAATGAATTTTTGTGATCATGTTTCCCATTGATAAAAAAACATGGCGGCTGCTTGTTTCTTGACTTCGCTTCAAGATTTTAAACTCATCATGAACTCCCAATATGCAACAAATATACAAAATTTCAAGTCTATTGTGTACGTACGGTTGGGAAGTAATGTATTTGCATTCAATTCTGACAGAAAAGTTTTGTGGCGGTAAGTAAATTAATTATTTTTAAAAGTTAAATCTAAGACCTAGCAAGCCTAGCCCCAGGGGACATTACTCCTACTGGACGATTTGGTAAACAGTAAACAAACGATTATGATTGATTATCAAGTTCGACTTTACACTTTATTTCAGCATATTGCAACTAGATCTAGATATCTAATAGTTATTAGTAATAGATCTCAATCTACCTGATCCTAAATCTGTTCTTTATACTTCCTTAACTAGAGTCTAGATCTATAGTATCTATACTGATCCCTCTAAATAAAAAATGACAGTGATTAGATTTAGTCATTTAGTGTATACTATACACTGTATAGTGTATATGTTTGTAGATTGTAGAGATCTGATTGCAAGTACTTATCTAATAATAATATCTAGTAAGTACTTCTAAGTACAAGTAGAAGTAGTGACTACGACTAGTCTAACTAAGTGCAGACTACTGAGGATGTTAGTGTAGTTCAGTTGAGCATAGTTACTGAAGTAGACTTAGTAGAGTAGAGAGTGAATGCAACATTGTGAGTGTAATAAATTAAAAAGTTAATAATAGGACCTAATGATAATTAATAATTAATGACAAAGTGACTAGCCGGAATAAGATTTTTCTATAATTCTAGATCCAGTGAGTAGGTCTCTGAGTCTATATATTTTTTTTTCTAGATGTAGTTAACAACAGTGCTAAATCTATTTAGTAACTTGTCTAGAGAAATCTAGATCTAGAATTATTTAGTAATTTAGTAGGCAATAATTATAAATAATAATATTATAATATTAATAAAATTAAAATGTTGACATCTGTTGCTACTGCGAACCTATCTAGATTTGATTTAAGAAGTAGATTTAAAGTTTAGTTGACTGCTCAAGATTAAGAAAGTCTGCTACTAACTAGAGTAGTAGGCATATGCTTACTTAGAAATCTAGATGTAGGAAGTTTATGTGTAAATCTAGCAAGACCCAGTTATTTAGTAGTAGGCATTGAATTATGGTTATTAGATCTAGAGTTTAGATTTAGTAATAGATTTGTCAATATTGACCTGAAGTTATAGATTTAATGGCTAGTTTTAATTGCAATTTTATTTATATTTTTGATACGCTTATTATGTATAAAAATGTAAACTATGATTATAAAAATGTAAACTATGATTATAAGACAAAATTTTAAGTATAAATATTGTGTGTAAATCTATTTTTCAGAATACCTGAATTAAATCAGTGCATATAGACCTCTAGTAAACACAGAAGAAAGTACCCTACACATGTTCCAGACAACCTTAACTAAGACTATCAACAAAACATAGGAAATCAAAATGTGTTTTAGAATGAAGATTTCATCTGAGTCTGCAATTTATGAATAACAATATTTGATGCAGGAAAAAATTAAATTCCCTGAAATTATGGGACAAATATATATCACATTAAATAAAGTGCCTTTATCTTTAAATACTTAATAAATTATTAATTTATTTAATAAAAATTGAACTTGTCTTAATCATTGAATTTGTTTATTGATTGTAATTGTTAATGTTATTGTTAGTGTATGAAAATATTGTAAACAACAGTGAGAGTTGTAAAGTTCCTGTTTCTAGCCTGTTTGTCCATGGATCAGATTGCAAAGAGTTCAACTGTTCTGTGAACTTGGCATTCGAAGCCATGATGGGGTCAGCACAATGACAATGCCTTTACTTAGGTACCCCTCATTGCTGGGTGCACAAAGGGACTTTTTACTGACTTAAACCTCAATTTAACTTGAGACTTTGGGTTAGTAGTAATGGCAGTCTAGCGCCAGTGTGTTTTTCTTCATATAAAATTTGCAAGTTAAACACTGTTTAGTTTCCTCAATCACTACAGCTTTCCAAAATCACTGAACTAACACACACAAACACAAAGAACGTATTAAAACAACACTCAATAAAAATAACATAAATCTTAACACTTGATAAAAGATTTATTTAGGATATATCAATATATATTTTTACAATGACCTACAAATACTAAATTGGGATTCATTGGTCAAGCAGTAGAGCACACAATTGATAAACCAGAGAAGTGGTTTGAGGGCTTGAGTACATTATCATTAAGGGTAACTGGCTTGAGATACTGACTTTAAGTGTAAACCACACAACTGTTTTATTGGTCTAAGTAAAAAAAAACAAGACATTATTAATATTATTACAAGTGGAACATGCTTCATCTGTGGAATAATACTTTCATTAACAGTAAAAATAAATATTAACTAGTGTACACAGACACTAAAAATACATGCTTACTGTAAAGCAAAAGTAATTCTTCTAAAACAATGTAATTATACATTAGGCTTATTTAGTCATATCTGTTTATTCTGAGTGATATAGTCAGAATTCTGTAATTATAGCATATTTAATTTCTACTAAGTAAGCCTTGTACAACAGTATGAATATCTAGAATCTAGCTATATAGATTAATTGAAGTTGCTGATTTTTTTTTTAAATCTTTGAATTAAATTTTCAATGTTAAACTAAAAGCTCAATGACAGTAACACAAAGTCAAACAAAGCTTATTACAATTAAACTAATTAGGCCCTAATGCTAGTAATTATTAGATTAATCCAATTTTTAGGCCCACTTTGGGCTTAAATCAAATTTGGAATTTCTAGAGCTATTACTAGATATTAGATATAGAATTTTATCTAGTAATACTGGTACACTATAACTTGTCTATATATATATAACGATAACTATCTCTACGAGGACTAACTACTAAGCAGACGACTAATTAGTAATTACGGTTATTAGGTCTAGCCTACTGTCACCGTGTAATATCTAGTTTATCTACATCTAGTACTAAAAGAAAAAGTAATAGGAAAAGGATTTTTTTTTTTAAAATATGGCATTGATTTAAAATAGGGGCCTATTTATTAAAATGAATAAAGGCAAAGTCTTTATAACTAAATAGGCCTAATTTAAATTAGGGGCCTATAATTAACTATAATATGATTAATACATAGGGGCTAATAACTAATTTAATCAGTTCTTAACTTTCTAAGCAAAAGAAAGTCTAGAAAAAAATGTATGGGCCTACATTCAAAAGTTAAGTCTAAAGTCTAAAGGTTTCTGTTTTACATAAATCTAGCTAATTATTCTATTATTACTAACTCTAGCTTAAATACTAGCTAGCTAACTAAACTAATACTAACACCTATTACTATTATATTAATAAAAGTATTCATTTTAATCATATAGGCCTAGTTCACTATAAAAGAAAATACGCTATAGTCTATATAATATACAGTAACAGGCCTATACTTAATACTATTATTATTATTAATAATTTATTATAGATCTAGGTCTAACTAAAATAAGGCTGAGATCTAGATCTAAATAAAATACATAGGCCCTAGATCTAGTAAATAATACTATTTGACGATTTGTTATAATAGGGTATATTTTTATTATTGTATCTAGATCTAGATCTACTGTTTATAACTTAAACTTTAGACTTAATTAATTAAACTTAAAGTATGATTGTATGACGTATAATTAATATTAATTTTAGGCCTAGTACTTAGTACTAAGTTAGTACACTAAAGTAGAATCTAATTCTAATTACTATAGACTATAGGCCTAGTAATAGTAATTAGTAATTAGTTACTAATTAGGCCTATATAATTACTAAAGTTCTTTAATTAATTCTTTAGACTTGGTCACTTGACTTTACAACCTCTTCTTTACTCTTCTAATAAAATCGGTTTAGACTACGGTCCCTAGATCAGATCAAGATCTAGATTCTAGATCTAGATTTCTAGATCTGTAGTTAGTAGAATCTTCTAGATTCTACCTCTAAAATCTAAAACTAGATCTACTAAAAGTTACTAAAACTCTAAAACTAAATCTAACGAGTCGGTTATATTCTAAATATAATTCTAGAATCTAGATTCTAGACTATATTAAAATCTGAAAAGTCAATTCTTTATCTGGATCTAGATTTAGAATCTAGATCTAGATTAGATTTTAATTTTCTATCTCGATTTCTAGATCTAAATTCACGGAATTCTGATTCTAAATTCTTGAGTTTGTTTTGAAGCCAAAAGCGAAAGTAGCTTTCCTTACTTAAAAAAAAAGATTTAATAAAAATATTCAGATTTGGTTTAAAAAAACGCCAACCGGCAGGACTCCATTTGGACTCCACTTCAACAGCCTATTTATTGCGTAGGCGACAAGATGTGTTTTAGGGATGCTGCAAGATTTGTTTTTTAAAAAAATGCAACAAATATTTTTGGGAATGCGACAAGTTTTGTGAGTTTTTCAAGTGAGGCGCATTGACTACATATCTTCAAACATCTGGCTGAAACTCACCCTTGCTCAGCCAACGATACTAAGGATAGAACTTTTTGCGATTTTAACCCTTTACCGACCGGGGCATCAAAACTATTTTACTGCCCCTTCGACCAGGGGAAAAGACGACGTTTTTTTTTCAACCAAGGCGCTTTAAAAAATATTTAAATAACCACCAACTTTAAAAACATAAAATAAAATTTGTATTCACAATATTGGTCTGAATTTATTATAAATGAATGGAAAATAGCATAACTAATAATAAATTAAAACGACATTACTCGCAGAAAAAACGTAAACAATACACTACTTTTACAAATATTTCTATTAACAATATTTTTTTAATGCTGATTAAAAAAGCAAAACGAATAGGTTGTTTGCCCTGAAAGACGAATAATTATATGGCCCTTTATTTGAAAACCAGTATTGAGGGAGGGCGGGGACACATTTTATCTTCTAAAGTGAAAGTGGCCCTCAATCACTGGAAGTAAATAGAGCCTACACTTCAATCGTCTGCTATTTTTTAGGGTGCCCAACCAAGCAGAAAATGTCTAGCAACCTCTGCGAAAGGAAACTGTTTTACCGCGCTATCGGGTCACTGACTAGTTAAAACGAAAATAAAAAACCAAACGGGGTTTCCCGGCTGTTTATTTTTAAAACGTTAATTGGGGGTCTGTTTTGATAAGGGGGTCCACTGTGTTGGTCTGTTAGGGCGTGTTCCAACCTAGACTAAAGTACATCTCGGCGTTGTTGAGTTGGTAAAAATATTTTTATTTTCGCGAACGCAATCTAGATCTATATGCAAATGGGCAAAAACAAAACGTACAATAGACCGGATGGGAGGGGGCGTAATTGATCCTCCATGAAGATTTAAGCTACATGATGTGTTTGTGAAGGACGGGGTTATTTGATGGTAGAGCGTACTTCGCTCTTAAGTCTAGTGTTGGAAGAAATTCTCTCCAACAAAAATTAAGTATGATGTTTCAATGTGTTATGCGCCATCGTTGACTCAGATTTCAGGCTGCTTTTCTTTTTGGATTTGCTTCCATAACCTTTGTCCAACCAAGAACAAACTACAAGGCAGCCGATGTTTGATTTTGGAGTTATCTTTCCAAGATGAGTGGCTGTTCCCAGATATCGAGCCTCATCTGCCCGGGGGTTCGAACTCGGGACTTTTCGGTTTAGCGAACAAGAACTTAACCGACTCAACCACACCGACCTCACTTCTAACTCGAAAGTCTCAAGTTGGGTGGATCCACCCTGCTCTGATGGGTACCTGACTCACGTTTGGGAAAGTAAAGGCGGCTGAGCATCATACTGATCACACTATTCCTTCATATGCCGAGGTCACAGAAACAGGCGAACTCTACTTTATCTGGCCCATGGATTGCCAGGTTCGAAAGGGAAACTTTGCTCTTTATATAGTATGGAAAGACAGCAACTTATAAAAAATTAGTAGATCACCCCCCCCCCTTCTGCATGAACTTGGGGAGTGACGGTCAAAGATACATGTTTCTTAGATCACAACAATAGGAAAACATTTTTTGACTTCTTACATGGCAATCAAACTTTCGCAACAAGAATAAATATACCCGAAAATTGTAAATGATTTTATAAAACACAAATTATATTATTTAAAAAAAATAAATTATGGCTTTTTTTTGTGTGGGATTGGTAAGAGTTTGTAAGGTGGGTGTGTAAAATAAATAAAAAAAATGCCAAGTCATTTCCCGGACTATCCCTTATTAAATAAATCATTGATTAGAAGGGGATATATTTGAAATCGTCCATGTACAGCCAATACTATTTTTAAAAAAAATGGAAATCCCCTTTTTCCGCTGAAGCATCTGAACAGATTTATGAGCAGAAGCGCTTCGTGTCGTGTAGCCTCAGGTAGCATACCATCTGGTGTTTGTTCAACCCCTGAGGGGCGTGGCATCGAGCACACATATTCGTGGTGAACTTAGTCCCAGGTTCCAAACTTCCCCACTACAACCCCTGAAGGGCGCGGCATCGAACACACATATCATGTGGTAAACTAAGACTTAGTCCCAGGTTCCAAACTTCCCCACTACACCTATGATACTAGTACTAGTACGTTACGGGAGTGTTATAATTCACCCTGTGCCGCAGGTTTTGTTATTTCAGGGCGTGCTTTATCTAGCTGACCCAGCTAGGGTGTGACGCGCCCCGATTTGGCTGTAATTGCTGGAGACACGCCTTCGACCAACTGAGAAGGTCATGAGAGTACTTCAATTTTTTTTTTAAATCTCAAGGGTTATTAATATGCATAACTTATGATAAAGGTGTGTTTCGGCTATCTATATCAAAGTACATTTTCAAAACGAACAGATTTTAAAATTAACTAATATTTTCAAGAAATATTTAATTCTTAAAACAATATTACGTTGTTTATGAACTACTAAAACTTATAAAAAATTTAAACTAACTTTTTAAAGAAATAAAAAAAAAAAAAAAAGAAAAAAATAATGTAAGTAAATTAATTTGATTTAATTTTAACATTTGGAATGTCTTGTTCGGAAATATGTTTTTTAGATCAGTGACGTAGCCAGGAATTGGTCGTGGGAGGGGTTCAAATATTTTTCCATTTGTATAGAAATATATATATATATATATATATATATATATATATATATATATATATATATATAATTAGGGGTGTGAGTCCATGGGAGGGGCTATACCCCCCCCCCCCTTTGCCTACGCCACTGCTTTAGATTCTACAAACACAACCAATGATCCAACTAGTTTAAATCTCTTACAATTTAATGGAAACATTTAACAACTACCCTATAATCTTCTATTCCAACTTGAAGCGAACGGAGATTTTTCTGAGGAATCGATGTAGTATTTTTGCAACAGCTATAGAAAAAAAAAACAATAATACTAATTCGTGTACAGACAAACTCGTTGTAACATTTGTGTACCATTTGTGTATACAAAATGTTCACGAACATTAAGTTTTAAAATTTATTACCTGATTCATTTGACCTATTGTAATATCTTATTAAAAAAACATTCAATATTCTTGGCTTTTTTATTGTACGTCAAGCTTTATTTTCTCACACTTAAATCATCGGAACACACTTGGCATTTATAAAGTGTGGACGTATATGTTAGGTCCAATTAAGAAACCCAGTGTTTCTTTCATGCATCACCCAGGATGTTTGTGGAGGTTGGGGAATACGTTCACAGACACCGATTTCTTCAATGAAATAGAAAATGTATTCTTTAACCCCCACCCCCTCCCCGGATGTGGATGTTTCAAATACCTGCCCTCCCTTTTGGAGCTAATTGTATGAAAGAAACCCTGATTTTTAGAATCAATGTGCAATATATCCCTAAGTCACAATTGTGCTTTGATTCGTGTGTTATTCTTATTTGGTTTTTAGTTTTATTAAGACACTCTTATTTATGTGTTAAAACATTGCAAGTATCCAACAAATTAAATACATTATCTCCTGTTAAAAAAAAAACCCACCAAAGTGCATGCACTATTGAAGAATTTTTCAACAAAAGCAACATTTTCAAAGTTCGTATTTTAAAACGACGGTTGATTGAGATAAGAGGTTTTTTTCTCAAAAATATGTTTTTATATTTTGTTTAAAAACAAACCAAACAACAAAGGAGAAGGGAAATCCCAGTTTCCGTTTTACGTGAAAATACTAGAACAACAACGCCAACCGAAACTCATTATATAATAGAACAACAACATAACTCGTTATATAACAGAACGACAGTACAACCTATAACAGAACAGAACAAACAATAACAACATAACTATTTACTTATCAAAACAACATAGCTCATTACATACAACAACAACATGATCCATCATATAACACAGCAACAACATAACTCATTACCAGAGGCGTAGTGACCCTTCCCGGCGCCCGGGGACATAATTTTAAATTGGGCGACTCCCTCCCGGGGACAAACTTTCAATTTGGCGACCCCCCCCCCCCTATATTTAAAAAAAATTTTAAATGCAAAACTGCAGCTAAAATTAGCTTTTAATTTTTTTTCCAACCCATTTTGGCGCCCCCTTACGTCGGCACCCGGGGACATATGTAACCCCCACCCCCCCTCGCTACGCCTCTGCTCATTACACAACAGAACAACATAGCTCATTACATAACAGAACAACTACATAACTATTTACAGAACAGAACAACATAGCTCATAACATAATATAGCAACAACATAACTCATAACATAATATAGCAACAACATAACTCATTACACGACACAACAACATAACTCTTTACATTATAGATCAGCAACATAACTCATCACACAACAGAACATCAACATAACTCATCACACAACAGAACATCAACATAACTCATCACACAACAGAACATCAACATAACTCATCACACAACAGAACATCAACATAACTCATCACACAACAGAACATCAACATAACTCATCACACAACAGAACATCAACATAACTCATTACACAACAGAATAACAACATAACTGTTTACATAACAGAACATCAACATAACTCATCACACAACAGAACATCAACATAACTCATCACACAACAGAACATCAACATAACTCATCACACAACAGAACATCAACATAACTCATCACACAACAGAACATCAACATAACTCATCACACAACAGAACATCAACATAACTCATTACACAACAGAATAACAACATAACTGTTTACATAACAGAACATCAACATAACACATCACACAACAGAACATCAACATAACTCATCACACAACAGAACATCAACATAACTCATCACACAACAGAACATCAACATAACAGAACAATATAACTCATTACAGAACAACACCTCCAACAGAAACTCTTTACACAACAGACACAAGTCATGCCGTTTATACAGTCCAATTTCTTTTAGTTTCCGCACCCGCACACCATCAGTATCAACTCCAAAAGTTGTAAACGAAGAACATTTTTTTTCGTGTTTAAAAATCCCTTTCATTTCCTATAAAACGAGAGCGATTACGAGATATTTTTCTGAAAATACGTTGACTCGTTTTTATAGCCTGCTTTATATCACGGAGACCATTAATAACTCAATGTGACTGTGGGAAGAATATGAAGCAACAGTCAAGGGGGAGGGGGTGCACAGCCCGCACAGGTGACGCCATTTAGGATGTGACACCGAATCGGAAAATCGGAAAAAACTTAAGTTTTGTCCAGTTTAAAAAAAAATTAATAAAAATGTAGAGAAGAGGGTTATCTCAAACCCAAAATGTAAACCGTTGGTATAGGGGGGGGGGGGGGGTGGGGGGGATGACATCCTCAGTTACCGCATCGGGTGACGCCCATGCCAGTGACGCCACTGAGTCATGGAAATAGACAAGACACTAGCAATTAAATAACAAAGAGCTTGATCAAATGGAGCGATTTTGACTCTAACCAAACTTTTAGTAGCAGGTATATAGTAATTTTAACCAAAAACATTCTAACATAATTTAGTTTTCTTCACAAATTTAAAAAGATTTTTTTTTTACATTAGCAACCAATGCTTTCATTGTTCAGTGCATTGAAAAGTTTATTAATACTGAATGTTGTATTTTTATATCTTAGATCACAACTTTTGTCTGTCTGTGTGTCGTGGTCAAATTTTGTACTTAATTTTTTTTTACTTTGATAAATATGTAAAATATTTAAAATCGCAAGATAATGATCACGTTTTGTACGTGTTTCGGCCTAATTAAGAACGAACTTAATTGAAATAATACAATCAGAACTAATTGTTTTTAAAAAAATTAAAATAAAACAAACTTGGCTAAACTAAGAATGTAAAATAAATAAAAAATTCTTTATTAAAGGCCATGAATTCTTCGTCTTTTCGTGTATATTTTGTTTACACGTTTGACATGTTATTTTAACATTTTTATTTTACTTTGTTCTACGTGAAACTGGAGTTGTATTAAAAATCAGTCTGTATGCTACTTCCCTTTCTTTTGTTGTAATACGTTTAGTATGTAGGTTTTCTAAATGTATCTTTAATGTCTATTATATTTTGTTACCTGGCCCAAATAATTCTGTTGTATAAGGGTGTCCCTTGTTGTTTGATTAGGATGTCGTATGTTTTTTGTGTGTCTTCCCCAATAATGCTTTTGTTTCCTTGGAATGTTGCTAGCATTTCTTTATAAAAGCTGCCTTTGTCATTTCCCCCATAGTGTGGTGTTGTGATGTTTAATTTTAGAATGCTCTTTATGTTTAACCCCATGTAGTAATGGATGAAAGTGTGGTTCTATCTTTATTCTATCTAGATGTTTTAATCGGAGGTGTTTATTTTAGTATGAATGTCGTGTAGCCCTATACCTCCATTTAATTTGTTTTGTATTAAGGTTTTGTGCCTAATGTTTCTAATCGTGTTTTTGAAAATGAACTCTTTAATGAGCTTGTTTATTAAACAAACAAACAAACAACCACGTGAAATCTCCCTCACTTTTTTACGACTTACGCTTCTACTAAGGAAAGAAAGTTTTTAAAATATTGTTTCATTTTTAATGCATTCAAAAGTTTGTTATTATGAAGGTTTTTGGTTGTTTTTTTTTTCCTCATATATTTTTTTATTTTTCCACAGCAGTGAGTCAATTGACACCCCCCCCCCCTACACACACCTACCCACCATGCTTGTCGCAACGTGCGTACGGCCATGTTTTCAGATGAATGAAATTATCTTCATTGACACTATTTCGTTTTCCAAGAAAATGTTACCCGCATTTTCCAAGGCCTTTTCACTTTACCGCAGTGAACGCCCCTTAGCATGTCTTTTCACGAGAAAAATGGAAAATAATAAAATACTTAAAAAAAACTTTTAAAAAAACCACGTTTTTCTTGTGGACTAAAAAGTAGAAAATAAATTCTTTTGTGCTTCCTCGAGCTGTGCAGGTTCTTGTGATGACTGACAAAAAACGTGGGTACGTTCACCATCAAATTTCCCGACCCATCTGCCCGACCCACGTTTTTTGTCAGTCATCACAAGAACCTGCACAGCTCGAGGAAGCACAAAAGAATTTATTTTCTACTTTTTAGTCCACAAGAAAAACGTGGTTTTTTAAAAAGTTTTTTTTAAGTATTTTATTTTCTCCTTTTTAGTCCGTTGCTACACATGAAAAACGTGGTTTTAAAAAAAGTTTTTTATATAGTTTATTTTCTACTTTATCTAATGACTTGATTAAGTATGACTTGACTAAGTGTTTATAAATACACGGACTAAAAAAATCTTGAGCGACCAGGATTCGAACCTAGGTTGTCGCGGCCACAACGCGAAGTACTAACCACTATACGATCACGGCCAGCGCGCTCACATCGATTGGGGCCGAAGTAACTGTGTCAATAAGCCTCCAGTCTTGTCGGTATCTTTAGAAATCATGTCCTCAATTTTATGGTCCTTGGGGCGTAATTAAATTAAGCTAATTACGGTCTCTAATTGCTAGTTTTTATGATTGCATCTGAAATTGTTAGGCGAAAGTAGCCTGTATGCCAAATTTCAGATCTGTAGAGCAATCAGAAGTGGGCTAATTTTCGATGTCAATTTTAACAACAAACAAACAAATCCACAAACGCGAAGCTGAGTTAAGAAAAACGTGTTAAAAATAAAACTAATCGGGGAGTCAAAAACATTTTCCTAAATTTTTTTTTCAAGGTTAAAAAAAAAAAAATCTAACTTCCGTTGTAATTGTTCAGCAAAAGCAGAAGTAGAATGAAATAACCGTACGGGATTTCGCGCCTTTTTTTTCCCGGTCGTCTGTCCGCTTGAATAAAATGTAATTGTAAGGTTGATATGAAGGTCAGAGTGCATTTACACCAACCTGCGACCTGTCATTTTGTTGCTAAGTTGAGGAACTCTAATAGCATGGCTTGGCATATTTTCTCTTCATTTGGTAACGTTACCTTTGTTAAAATGTTTAATGGTTTAACGCTGTTAATTTGTGTGGGGAATACCTAAGACATACGCCAGGGGAAACCACCATGTATAAGACACATACACGAGGAAAGGCTCCAGTGGTTACCGGGCGCACACGGTAATTTGAAAAAAACGGATTATTTGTTAATGAAAATAAAGCTCCAGTACAGAGCTTGATCTTAGATGCAGAGGCGTAGCGATGGTGGGGGGGGGGGGGTACATATGTCCCCGGACGCCGACCCTAGGGGCGCCAAATTTGGTTAAAAATAAAAAAAATTAAAATCTCATTTTAGCTGCAGTTTTGAATTATTCTTTTAAAAAAATATATATTTGTGTGCTTACCGCTGCATATTCTACTCTACACACGAAAATAATTGTATTCTAATAATAAAAAAGGTTGCCTGTTCAATAGTTAGCAATTGTTCTGTTGGTACGGTTCGTGCTTGTAAATGTATATTTTTGATGTTTATTTATTTTTGATCCTCTTCCTTGTTGTATTTCCAAGAAAGCGTGTTGACCGCTTGAAGAGTACTCATCGGTTTCCATTCTATTTCCTTCAACTGCAGGAAGGTAATTGTTTATCGATCAGAGGACACAGCTTTGAAAATATGGTTGAAAACCATATTCTAATTCATCATGTAATATTTTTGCTACATTGTGCGTATAGAGGCTGCTAGAAAACCAATATTGCTTCGAGATTTTCTAGCGTTGACGGGCGACTTTTATTTTCAACACATACACACTTCTCATACAAACACACGCACGCACGTACGAGCACACACATATATAAGCACATTGCACGCACAAACGAACACACCATCCAAACACTCGCACGCACGCACACACGAATAGACACACACACACACACCTACAAACCCGCGTATACGCACGCGAGTACTACACACACGTGCATTTGTTATTGTTCCTATGGTTAAGATCACGAAAATTTACATGTTATAGGATTAGTATCAATGCTTTTTCTTATTTCTACCTTTCAGACTTTAGAATATGTACTTACCAAAAACGTATACGAAACTTTAATAACGAAATGGGATTGACCAAAAAAGCGTATAGTTTTTATAATTTCTGTATTGAAAATCACCAGGAAAAGGAAATGAGATTTAGGACGAAAATAGCAGTAGTAATATATTTACAACATCCCATAAACAATGGTAACTGTACGTATATTTTGCATTGATATTATTCAACACTAAATGTTTATAATGCTGTTTATATTAGTCGGCACCACAATAGCGGCACATTTGTCTGGGTACAATATAACAGGACGATAACTGTTGTTTTGTTGTTAATCTTCGTACCTGAGATAGACTAGAGTACATCCTCTTGCATATGAATCGATACCCTTGTCAGGTACCACGGCTAGTCTCAGATAGTAATGTCGTGTCGTGTGTTTACTCTCATGTGTTTACGTTTATGTGTTTACACAAACACAGTGTTGTAAACAAGGTAGTTATTTTTTCATAAAAATTATATATTTATTTTTTAAAAATAGCTTTTCATTCGTTGTATTTTGGAGTTGTGAAATACCTCAGTAGGGTGACTGAGGGGAGTGTGTGTGTGTGTGGGGGGGGGGGGGGGGGGTTAACTAGAAGGAAGAAAAAAAAACATTATCTGCCCCCCCCCCCCCCCGAAGAAAGGCTACCGAAATGAAATTTAAATAGAAAATATATACTTTTAACAATGTCCGCCCCCCCCCCCCCCCGAAAAAAAGCCTACCGCCCCCCACCCCCTGAAAATTTCAAGTGCCCCCCCCCCCCCACCGGAGAAAAAAGTCTGGAAGAAACACTGCGAGTGGAAGGGGGGGGGGGGGATAAGTGTCAATGCTGAGCTTTAATCTAAAATACATCCACGCTGAAAATTCGCCAACATTAAACCCTGACAGCCTCTAACGGATGTTAAGGTCCTCTCTCAACTGATTTAACACAGGAAAACATAATTTGTAGCTCATGTTCCAGCGTTAAGAAGTTATAGACGGGCGCCAAGAGTCAAATGTAAAGACCGCCGTGTTGAAAGACGACAGAAAGTTGTTCAGGATTAAATACAAAGACCGCATCTCCAAATACACTGTGCCAGCAGGGTGTCAAAGACTTTTCTACAAGTCTAAGTTCCGGGTAAAAGAGGAAAAAGACAGATAAAAGAAATCACAAGAGAACGATATCAAACATGGACAGGTCTGCAACAGTGGCGTAGCTAGGTGATGGCGGGTGGGGCGGCCGCCCCGGGCGCCAACCGTAATGAGGTGTCAAAAAGGGTAGAAAATTTAATTTAAAAGCTCGTTTTAAGCTGAAGTATTGCATTATACATAATCAGAGTTATGAAAATAAACGACTATAAGACTTTACAACCGGATTTAGCTGCTTTCTATATCAATTCTGTGGCACCGAAATAGAAAATGTTACGGGTAAGTAACTGGTAAGAAGCGCCTAAAACCTTTCAAATTGGGGTAGAGGCGCTTTTTCGGAGACAGGAATAGCTATTTATAGAAATGGGAGGGAGGGGTGCAAAGTTGATGGTCCGCCCCGGGCGCCGGAATATGTCGCTACGCATCTGGTCTACTACTGGGGGGGGGGGGGGGGAGGTGAGACACCAGAGGTGGTAGAAAGCAGGTCTTAAAACGAGTCTTAAAACAGATCTTAATGCGGTATAAAAACAGGTCTTAAAACAAGTCTTAAAGCAGGTTTCAAAACGAGTCTTAAAACAGATCTTAAAATAAAATACTTAAAAAAAAACTTTTTAAAAAACCACGTTTTCTTGTGGACTAAAAAGTAGAAAATAAATTTTTCTTCCTACCCTAGGGGATCTACCAATGACTGCTCGTAGATTTTGTGCTTCCTCGAGCTGTGCAGGTTCTTGTGATGACTGTTCATACATTTGATGACAAAAAACGTGGGTCGGGCAGATTTATGATTAAAGCGAAAAGCACACAACTCACGAATTTTGGAAATGTAATGGTGAACGTACCCACCAAGGCAAAAAATCGTAGGGTGCAAAAAGGGTGCAAATCGAAAGTTCGAGGGGGGTGCAAATCGAAAGTTCGAGCGAGGGGGGGGGGGGTGCAAATCGAATGTTTGAGGGGGGGGGTGCAAATCGTAAATTGAAAGTTTGTCACCGGGAAGAGTCGCTACGCCTCTGGGGGGGGGGGGGGTGACACCATTAAGTACCGCACCGGGTGACACCCGACCTCGCTACGCCACTGGGTTCAACCTAGCTTAAACCTGGTCAAATTTAGACCTAAGAGCTACGAATACAAGGAACTTAAAATCATGAGAGCACACCTTTCTAACACAACGTCTGTCTAGGTATAGATTAGAACGATTACTTACGTATGCCATTTATTTATGTAGGGAAAAAGCTAACGAAGTAATTTTACTTCCTTATTTGATTTGATAGCAGTTAACTGGCAGGTTAACCAACAGTTTATTGAATACAAGCAGAGGCGTAGCGAGGGGGGGGGCGGGGGGGGGGGGGTGACACCATTAAGTACCGCACCGGGTGACACTCGACCTCGCTACGCCACTGAATACAAGAAGTTTTGTCTGGGCTTCAGTTTGTACATTTTGTTGATTTTCTACATTATTAATTAGAAAATTACTACTTAAGAAAAGTTAGCTACCTCGATCATCGCTAATGAGCTAATATATATTAGCAAACTCAATCATTGCTAACGAAGTAAAGTTAATTATTTTGACTATGTCAGCCACCACAATCATTGCTAATTTAAAAAAAAAAAAAAAAACTGTTTTGAAAAAAAATCTTTGCCATTTGAAAGCAAGTGTTGTTAAGATCAAATTAACCAATTATAACGTCAAAAAAAGTGTATGCACAATGTGTTATAGCTACAGAGGGTCGTCCAAAAGTGACGTCACACTCGGTGGGGGAGAGGGGTGTAGGTAATTTTGTGACGTTGTGTGATGAAGGGGAGGGGGGGGAGGTTAAGATGCTGCGACGTCACACTTTTGCATTATAAAAAAAAGCAATGCTATAAAACGAATTTTAGACGTTATTTCGCTTTTTAGAAAACTGTTTTAATAAATTGTAATAGGAATTGATTAAAAGACTCTATTTTGACAGGGTTCAGACAAAATTTTAGAAAAATATCGGTTTTAATAAAAATTAAATTGCAATTTTGAGGGGGGGTCGTAGGTTGAGGTGTGACGTCATTTTAGGGGGGGGGGGGGCTGGCTTTTTTGACGACGTGTGACGGAGGTGAGGGGGGGGGGGAGGTAAAAATCGTCCAAAAAAAGCGTGACGTCATTTATGGATGACCCCCAGCTAAATATCCCACTGTATCAGCGATTATGGCTGCAGCTTAACAACGTATTTTATCAATCATCTATTATAGCTGTGGCTAAACAGCACACTCTAAAATTATGTCCTACAACTATCTTTACTGCAGAAAAAAAACACCAAAATGCATCGATTTAATGCTACCAACACTGCCATAAAATATCAAAATGATCTAGTTAACACAATTTGCTATAGCTACTTATCAAAGTGTATTAACAAATACTATACCTGCAGCTAATTATCAAAGCGTATTAACATATACATCTATAGCTGCAGCAACAGAAAATGCATACACATATAACAATGATTCTACATACTGTATTGACCGACTTTGATGCTGTTTCCTCTTTAGGCTTGATCGGGGGAAATACCACCACAATTATTCTTGGAAATGTATTGCTATTATTAGCATCACAACCTCCCAAACTCGATGTTTATTGTTGTTTCTGTATTGTACAAGTAAGCTGATACATAATCAGGATAAAACATTTAAAGAATCCAGTTGCATTTGAGAGACATGTTCATTTTTTAATTAATTTAAAAAAAAATTTAAAAAAAACCGGGAGTGATCTCCCCTAAACTTTCTCAGGGAGGTGTAAAACGTGGAGATTTGCAAAAATCTCGATTTTTTTTTTTGCACGATTACAATACTTTCTTTATACTTTGTATATTACTGTATACGTCACGAGAAAGTAAAAAGACGGGG
Source organism: Physella acuta (assembly GCF_028476545.2). Classification (NCBI taxonomy): domain Eukaryota; kingdom Metazoa; phylum Mollusca; class Gastropoda; family Physidae; genus Physella; species Physella acuta. The sequence goes on from NW_026733357.1 coordinate 172,408, forward strand.
TAAGTTGAGGGACAGACACAAACGCACACTGGTTGTAATTATATGGCGCCATAGTCTAACAGACGATTGGATGTTTGCGCATTGTAACTATGTCCCCGGGCGCCGACCTTAGGGGTGCCAAAAATGGTTGGAAAAATAAATTGAAAGGTTGAGGGGGGTGCAAATCGAAATCTTGAGGGGGGGGGGTTCAAATCGAAAGTTTGTCCCCCGGGAAGGGTCGCTACGCCTCTGAGGACCCCTTTCACTCCACACAGCTGACGGGCCCACGGGACTGGGTTAAAATTGTTAACCTGTAATAATGCGTCTTTTGAAATTCAGTAACGAAACCTGGGGGGGTGGGGGGTGGAAGAGGGAGAGGGGGTGGACACAGTTTAAAGTATATATTTTCTATTTAAATTATCCTTTTTATTTATATTTCTGTGGGTTGGGGTAAGTTGGAGAGGGGGGAGGGAGGGGGGATTCCAACACCCCCCTCCCCAACACGATGCTTGCTGAGGTGAGGACATTGATGGATTCTGACGCAACATCCATCGGCCGTTCTAATAAGTCATAGCGGACTGTAGGACGACGTCCCGCGTCTGGTGGGGGGGGGGGGGGGGGGTAAGCCTGGTGAGAGCCCACTGATGAGAAGCGACCAACATGTAGCGTTCAACCCAATATCTTCGCGAGGCGCCCACGTCCGCAGATTTGCGAGTTAATTGGAGATCGATACGTCGAGGCCTGCCTGGCTTATGGGAGTCCAACTCCTGAGCCGATATTCCGTGTCATTTGAATAAGTCATAGCACGACCGATAAAATAAATGCTATTGTTGAACTTGCTGGACAGAGGAGAATCACAAATCACAAATTGTTGTGTTGTCGTCGGAGATGCTCATATACAGTGTTTAATTTTCACCTCTACGGACGAAGTTTGTTTTTAACTTTAGACTTCCACCCCCAATCCCCGGAGAAAATGTCTGAAAGAAACTCAGTATACAATGCAATGAGTTCGGTAAAAATGATTGAAAAAAAAAGGATTACAACGTTTAGTTTACTGTAATAAAACTTTAGTGGCGATGTGCTATGTGAGGGAAGGGGGGGATGTAAGGGCTTTAATTAATCGAAATATAAAGTGATTTAAGAAAAAAAAGATTAATTAAATTAATTGGCTGTAAAACTTGAAAGTTATGGAGGGGAGTGGGCTGTCTGGTTTTTTTTTTTTTTTTTTTTTTTTGAAGAAATTTAGTAAGAACGGGGTAACGATCGCATACACCAGTTTCAGGGTTCGAACTCAGGACAGTTCGCGTTAGTAACCGTGCGCGTCAATAACCGTCTACCTCCGGCCACCACCCCACCCCTCCCCCATCCCACCACACCACGTGTAGTATCGATATCTTTGAACGCTATACCACAACAAACCCCCCCTCCCACAAACTGCATCCGCCCCTCTACATTGGTTACACAACTACATTGATACTTGAAACGACTATAAATAACACTGCCAGTTTTCCAGCAGGAAGTTTGCCAATAAGTCAATGTTATTGCATTTTTTTATTACTACGGCTGTCGTTTTAAAGTAGTTTTACAGTATGTCAGTATTGAGTAGACTATTATCTGATAACATTAAAAGTTGATGATAAGCTGAACAGGCGCGAAACAATATTGCTTAGAGCTATACGTTACGTTACGTTACGTTATGTTTTGATACGTTACGTTAGGGTGGGGTTCCATGAGTAGGTACATACCAGAGGTAAATAGAGGGGCAGGTAGATACCAGAGGTAAATAGAGGGGCAGGTAAATGAACTGGGTGGACGAGTGGGTACGGATTAGGGTTAAAACACAACCTGTGGTTCTAATTCGGACACTTTTCTCCGAGGGGGGGGGGGGGGGCACTTAAAACTTTTGGGAGAGGCGGACTTAAATTTCCGTAGGGACACTGGTTGAAGTATATATTTTGTACAAACATTTTTTTTGTTCGGGGAGGGGCGGAAACACTGGAAGAGGGGTGGGGAAGCGGAAGATATGTCTAGAAAGAAACAATGAACACACATTTTGTCTGTGTGTTTGTGTGTGTGTGTGTGCATGCGTGCGTGTATGTGAGTGTATGTCATGCTTGTGTGTGTCTGTATGTGTTTATGTGTATGTTTGTGTCTGTGTGCAGGTATGTGTGTGTGTGAATGTATGTGTGTGTGCATGTGTGTGTGTATGAATGTATGTGTGTGTATGTGTGTGTGTGCATGTGTGTGTGCTTGTGTGTGTGTGTGAATGTATGTGTGTGTATGTGTGTGTGTATGTGTGTGTGTTTGATGGAAAAAGAGAATCTGGAGAGGAAGGTGTATACATGACTGGTTGCTGACACTGTTACTACACTAGGCTGTTGTCAGTAGTTGACTATGTGACATCACGTCTGTGGGGTATGTGATTGTGTCACGAGCGTCCCACATTAACATAAACTACAACTACAAGTTGCACCCCACCAATTACAGCTATATAAACCATATAACAGCTATGTTAAAGTCAATATTTAAAGCTTGCACTGAGTATTTAAAAAACCAGTGGCATTACACATTTTAAAATAAAAACCAGGCATTCTTCGTGAAAAAAAAACAATAAAAAAACAAAAAACTTACTTCAACTAAGCTCCGTCTGACCTGCAACAACATAGATATAAATATTACCAGCGAATTGGGGAATACCCTGCGTGTAATACACAAAAATTGATCAACTATGGTGGGCTGAATGTAGGTCTTGTAACAAATGATTTGCTCAGCACTTTTGACTTACTATAGACAGTCCAAATATATTGGTATAAAAAGTATTTTTTAAAAATTACCTTTTTAGACATAACGTAACAGAGGGCAGGTGAAGTAGGGGTGATGTTTCTGGATTTAAGCATGAAAGGATGGTTGTGGTCAGCAATATACACAGCAGCCTTTACTTTCTCTAGCATGAATAAGGTACCCATACAAGCTGGATGGACTCAGGGACGTCCTGCAAAATCAAATCCCGACTGAGATCCAAACACGAGACTTTCAGGTTCGCAGTTGAGCGCTCTACAATCCAACCACATGCCGGTATATACTTGCCATATACCCTAGCAAGCGCATACAATTGTATGTGAGTCAGCATACTTATGCTTACTTTACATAAACGTGGCTACATTACATAGCCTCACAAATTGTGTATACGCTGTAAGCTTTACAATGCATGCAACTTACCAGACACATCATTTACATCCCAGATGTTTATCCTCAGGTAAAAACAGGTCAATAGTTTACTTAGCCACACCAATGTTAACAAAAAATGTGCAACTATCTTCGTGATGCGATTTGCTATTCTGCTATTTAGTCAATGTCAGTCACTTTAGTCACATTTAGGCATTGTTAGTTTAGCTAGATTCATGGACCGTAAGGGATAAATGTTGCTGACCTTTCTATGGTGTGTTATGCGTAATCGACACACATGGGCCGAGTGGTTGTCTAAAGCAGGTACTTCGGCTACACAGCTCAGTGGCGTAGCGAGGTCGGGTGTCATCCGTTGCGGCACTTAATGGTGTCACCCCCCCCCCACAGGCCCTAGCGACCCTTCAAATTTTCGATTTGCACCCCCCTCTCAAACTTTCAAACTTTTGATTTGCACCCCCACCCTAAAACTTTCGATTTGCACCCCCCCTCAAGTTTCTCTATATATTTTGCTATTTTTTGCCTTGGTGTCACCCCCCCCTAAATGGTGTCACCCGGTGCGGTCCGCCCCCCTCGCCTCTGACACAGCTACACACGGCTACCCCTGCATGTGGTCAGTATACCATAGACACAGCAGTGACCCGTGTCAGACATCTAGCGGTTGGTCATGCGATCAGTGTGTAAAAACAACATTGCTGGAACACATTTAGCCAGTGTGTTTTACATTTAGGCGGTGTTCACACTGACACGCTTCTCACAGCGGCCGTCGTCAATGTTGTGAATCGATTATAATTTGGACAGTATGGTCAGGCAGTGGAAGATTTTTGGTTGCCAACGCCAAACCTATTGAGTTCGGACTTCGGGCAGATGAGGCTCATTTGCTGGGGACAGCAACCCGTCTAGGATCGGAAACTTCAAAATCAAACAAAAGGCTTGTAGATTGTTCTTGGGGGGGGGGGGGGGGGGGGGGACAAAGGCTGGACAAAGGCGATGGAAGCAAATCCAAAGAAAATAAAATTGGAGTCAACGACCTACATGGCGCATACCAGGTTGACACGTAATTCTTAAGTGTTCGAGAAAAATCCCTTCCAATATTACAATCAGGAAAGAAAAAAAAAGTATACTTTACAGTTTTAAAATATTGGTAAAAAATATGATGGCTTGGGGGGGGGGGGGGAATTCCAAATGACTTCATTAAAA